>NC_045957.1:120738040-120854441 GCF_010909765.2 Amblyraja radiata | reverse complement strand
TATATATCCCATTATACCCACACATACACACACACACACACACACACACACACATATATATCCCATTATACCCACACATACACACACATATATATATATATATATATCCCATTATACCCACACATACACACACATATATATACATATATTTAGCTGCCGGAGGAGGTCGGCGAGGCGGGAAGGATAATAATATTAAAATGACATTTGGACAGGTACATGGATAGGAAAGGGTTTAGAGGGAGACTTGGAGGGAACTGCAGATGCGCCGGTAGTTATTTTTTGGAGAGATGAGAGAGTCTATCTGTCGGTCACCGGGCAACGGGCAAGTGGACGGCGCAGCGGCGACGAGGACGGATGAAACTCACTCACTCACTCACTCACTCACCGAGCTGAACGCCGAGAATTAGCACAAGGTACACTCCGTTCAACGTAAATCCCATCCTAGGTTTAGTAAAACCATTGGCGGATGGATGGAAGCCCCTTGCCGCCTGGTTATCTGCAAGGATGTGAGCGGAGGCCGTTCATTGCAGATGGTCCAACAAGTGGCGGCGCCGCAAGAATGGCAGCGCCGAGCTGGAATGGGAGGCTTCACCGCTTCCTATCTGTGTCAGAGAGAGAGAAGGAGAGAGGGAGGGAGGGAGGGGGAGTCTAGCTTGGCGGGGCACGCAACACACTGACGTATTGGTTACTATATGAGTCTTACCATGGTTCAGAGAGGGAGGGAGGGAGAGAGGGAGGGGGAGTAGGAAGGAGGGAGAGAGAGAAGGAGGGAGAGAAGGAGAGAGGGAGAGAGGGAGAGAAGGAGGGAGAGAAGGAGGGAGAGTAGGAAGGAGGGAGAGAGAGAAGGAGGGAGAGAGAGAGAGAGAGAAGGAGGGAGAGAGAGAGAGAAGGAGGGAGAGAAGGGGGGAGAGAAGGGGGGAGAGTAGGAAGGAGGGAGAGAGAGAAGGAGGGAGAGGAGAGGGAGAGAGGGAGGGAGAGAGAGAGAGAAGGAGGGAGAGAAGGAGGGAGAGAAGGAGGGAGAGTAGGAAGGAGGGAGATAGAGAAGGAGGGAGAAAGGAACAGAAGGAGGGAGGGAGGTAGGGATAGAGGGAGTGAGGGAGGAAGGGAGAGAGGGAGAGAACGAGGGAGAGAACGAGAAAGGAAGAGAAGGAGGGAGGAGAAGGGAGAAAAGGAGGAAGGGAGGGAAGGAGAGAAGGAGAGAATGAGGGAGAGATGGAGGGGAAGAGAAGAAATGAGAGAGGGAGAGAAGGAGAAAGGAGGGAGAGAAGGGGAGAATGAGGGAGAGAGGGGGAGAAGGAGGGAGAGAGGGAGGGAAAGATGGAGAGAGGGAGAAGGAAGGAGAGAGGGAGAGGAGAGAAGGAGGGAGAGAAGGAGGGAGAGTAGGAAGGAGAGAGTGGGAGAAGGAGAGAGGGAGAGCAAGAGAGAGAGAGAGAGACACGTTTCTTGCCTCAGTCCTCCCCCGAGCTAACAATGACCCATTCTCCATTTTACATAGACACAGAATGCTGGAGTAACTCAGCGGGTCGGGCAGCATCTCTGGAGAGAAGGAATGGGTGATGTTTCAGGTCGAGACCCTTCTTCAGACTGAGAGTCAGGGGAGAGGGAGACACAGATATGGAAGCGTAAGGTGTGAAAACGAGACATCGAAGGGGCAGATGGTTCAAGGAAAATCTAGAATAGATCGGAGTTAACTTGGGGAAGGTGTTTATTTTACATTTTTCTTGATCCACGTCCCCTTTGATCTCTCGTTTTCACACCTTACCCTGCCATATCTCCCTTTCCCTTGACTCTCAGCCTTAAGAAGGGTCTCGACCCGAAGCGTCACCCATTCCTTCCCTCCAGAGATGCTGCCTGTCCCGCTGAGTTACTCCAGCTTTTTGTGTCTATCTTCAGTAGATTCTCATCACCGCCCTAAACAGGACACAGAAACATAGAAAAATAGACAATAGGTGCAGGAGGAGGCCATTTGGCCCTTCGGGCCAGCACAACCATTCAATATGATCATGGTTGATCATCTAAAATCAGTACCTCGTTCCTGATTTTTCCTCCATATCCCTTTTTAAGAGAGAGTTAGATTTAGCTCAGAGGGCTAGTGGAATCAAGGGATATGGGGGAAAAGTCGGAACGGGGTACTGATTGTGGATGATCAGCCATGATCATATTGAATGGCGGTGCTGGCTCGAAGGGCCAAATGGCCTACTCCTGCACCTATTGTCTACGTTTCTATGATTCTGTTAGCCCGAAATCTAACTCTCTCTTGAAAACATCCAGTGAAATGGCCTTCTGTGGCAGAGAATTCCACAGATTCACAACGCTCTGTGTGAAAAAGATTTTCCTCATCTCAGCCCTAAATGGCCTAGCCCTTATTCTTAAACTGTGACCCCTGGTTCTGGACTCCCCCAACATCGGCAACATGTTTCCTGCATCCAGCCTGTGCAATCCTTTAAGAATTTTACATGTTTCTATAAGATACCCTCTCATCCTTCTAAATTCCAGTGAACACAAGCCCAGTCGACCCATTCTCTCAGCATATGACAGTCCCGCCATCCCGGGAATTAACCTGGTGAACCTACGCTGTACTCCCTCAATAGCAAGAATGTCCTTGATGTGGACTCTTGGCCCTCTCCCTCACACCCCGAGAGAGAGAGAGAGAGAGAGATCTCTACTCGTCATATGTTACCTGTGACTCAACTGACCGAGGGACATTTGGATGGTCTGGTGAAATATAAAGAAGGGGAGAATGCAGTTTAGTTTAAATCTGTTTGCAGTCTGCAGAATGGTCTCGTCCCGAAACGTCACCCATTCCTTTTCTCCACAGATGCTGCCTGACCCGCTGAGTTACTCCAGCACTCTGTGAAACGTCACCTATCCATGTTCTCCACAGATGCTGCCTGACCCGCTGAGTTACTCCAGCATGTTGGAGCCCTCATATCCGAGGACCTCTGCTGGTCGGCCAACACCACTGCAACAGTCAAGAGAGCACAACAGAGACTCCACTTCCTGAGAGTGCCCAGGAGGCACAACACCAAGAAGACTGTGCGGTTCCCGGAGGTTGCAGGTGGTTGCAGGTAGTGGAAGCAGGTAGGGAGACTGACAAAAACCTCCGGGAACCGCACGGAAACCGCAAAGTCTCCAGAGGTTTCCATTCAGGTTTCCTAAGTGGGACAGGGGCATAACTCCAGCACTCTGCAGTTCCACGTTCCACAAGATTATCAGTCGGATACATAATACCATGAGGTATTACTCCACAACGAGTGAAGTTATGCTGTCAGTATTAATGGAACCATATGTTAAAGTAAATTGGTTACTTTGGGATTAGTTCCACATTTCCACATAATTAACACAAACATATTTATCTTTATTTAATGGTACACAGCTGTGTAGTTTTACAACTTAAAGAAGATCCTGATTTTGGGCTGGAACGACACTGTAATTAGCAACGTTGCAATTTTCCAGGTGTTGTATGCTATATTTTTTTAAACAAAAAACGGGTGATTGAGAGGGTCACCGTAGATAGTGTGTCTCTGTTAACCTGTCTCTAAGTACCATATTCTACAGCAGTTAAATACTGAAAAATACACAAAGTTTCATAGTTATAAATTCATACAGGCCCTTCGACCCAAGAGTTCAAGAGTTCAAGAGAGTTTATTGTCGTGTGTCCCAGATAGGACAATGAAATTCTTGCTTTGCTTCAGCACACCAGAACATAGTAGGCACGAATACAGAACAGATCAGTGTGTCCATATACCATTGTAAAAATATATACACACATGAATAAATATACTGATAAAGTGCAAATAAACAGATTATGGGCTATTAATGTTCAGAGTTTTGTCCGAGCCGAGTATAATAGCCTGATGGCTGTGGGGAAGTAGCTATTCCTGAACCTGGTCGTTGCAGTCTTCAGGCTCCTGTACCTTCTACCTGAAGGTAGCGGGGAGATGAGTGTGTGGCCAGGATGGTGTGGGTCCTTGATGATGCTGCCAGCCTTTTTGAGGCAGCGACTGCGATAGATCCCCTCGATGGAAGGGAGGTCAGAGCCGATGATGGACTGGGCAGTGTTTACTGCTTTTTGTAGTCTTTTCCGCTCCAGGGCGCTCAAGTTGCCGAACCAAGCCACGATGCAACCGGTCAGCATGCTCTCTACTGTGCACCTGTAGAAGTTAGAGAGAGTCCTCCTTGACATCCCGACTCTCCGTAATCTTCTCAGGAAGTAGAGGCGCTGATGAGCTTTCTTTATAATTGCATCAGGGTTCTCGGACCCAACTTGCCCAGGCCGACCAACAGGCCCCATCCACACTAAAAATAGACTGGGAACTGCGCATTCATCAGGAAGGCCAGCTCCGGTCTAGGGGCGGAGTTGGAGTTGGAGTTGGATTCACCGGAGTTGGTCTTGGAGGGGAGGATGCTCCTCAAACTGTGGAGAATCCTGGACAATACTAGCTCACCCCCTCCATGACACACTGGTCAACCTGAGGAGCACCTTCAGCAACAGACTGGTCCCACCAAGATGCAGCACAGAACGCCACAGGAGATCCTTCTTCCCTGTGGCTATCAAACTGTACAACTCCTCCCCCTTCTGTCGTGGGTTAGACTGACCACCCCCCTCCCCCAATCTTTGCACATCCCCAATCCTTTCCACTGGTCACTTTAATTTCATTTTTCATGTATGTTGTGTTTTTATGACTGTTGGCAGATCAACTTCCCTCCTGGGATGAATAACGTTCCATCGTATCACATCGTATCAGATGTCGGTTTACAAAAGTGCTGGAGTAACTCAGCGGGTCAGGCAGCATCTGTGGAGAACATGGATAGGTGACGTTTCACAGAGTGCTGGAGTAACTCAGCGGGTTAGGCAGCATCTGTGGAGAACATGGATAGGTGACGTTTCACAGAGTGCTGGAGTAACTCAGCGGGTCAGGCAGCATCTGTGGAGAACATGGATAGGTGACGTTTCACAGAGTGCTGGAGTAACTCAACTCAGAGACCCGGGTGAAAGTTAAACACTGATGGTGTAGGCGTTAAGATGTGGCGTCGATGGGATCTTGGCTGGACATCTGTCAACAGAGAGTTGGCGTAAACAGGTCTTCAATTCCATTTAGTAATAAATATAATAACGTGGGTTTGGAACATAAGCCATTTCCAAAAATCGGAATGATTTGGATGAAGAGCCTCAGCTCGTGTTTGCTGATGACACAAAGCTGGGAGAGGAAGTTTAGTTTAGTTTAGTTTAGTTTAGAGATACAGCGCGGAAAAAAGCCCTTCGGACCACCAAGTCCGCACCGACCAGCGATCCCCGCACATTAGACTGATTCCTGGGATGGCAGGACTTTCATATGAAGAAAGACTGGATAGACTCGGCTTGTACTCGCTAGAATTTAGAAGATTGAGGGGGGATCTTATAGAAACTTACAAAATTCTTAAGGGGTTAGACAGGCTAGATGCAGGAAGATTGTTCCCGATGTTGGGGAAGTCCCGAACAAGGGGTCACAGTTTAAGGATAAGGGGGAAATCTTTTTGGACCGAGATGAGAAAAATATTTTTCACACAGAGAGTGGTGAATCTCTGGAATTCTCTGCCACAGAAGGTAGTTGAGGCAGTTCATTGGCTATATTTAAGAGGTAGTTAGATGTGGCCCTTGTGGCTAAAGGGATCAGGGGGTATGGAGAGAAGGCAGGTACAGGATACTGAGTTGGATGATCAGCCATGATCATATTGAATGGCGGTGCAGGCTCGAAGGGCTGAATGGCCTACTCCTGCACCTATTTTCTATGTTTCTATGTTTCTATTAGCACTATCCTACACACACGAGGGGCAATTTTGTGTTTATGCTAATTAACGTCTGTACGTCCGTACGTCTTTGGAACGTGGGAGGATACCGAAGATCTCGGAGAAAACCCAAGCGGTCACATGGAAAACACACAAACCGCATACAGACAGCACCCGTAGGTGGCATTGAACCCGGGTCTCCAGCAGCGACTCTACCGTCCTTGTGGAGTCGTGGAGAGGACATAAGAAAAGATGTCAATGAGGCAAGGAAGTGGACAAAGAGTGGACCAATTGTACTCCTGTAGTTCTATGTTCAGTTTAGTTTATTGTCACGTGTACCGAGGTACAGTGAAAAGCTTTTGTTGCGTGCTAACCAGTCAGCGAAAAGACAATACATGATTACAATCGAGACATTTACAGTGTATACAGCATGTAGATACATGATAAGGGAATAACGTTTAGTGCAAGGTAAAGTCCGATCAAGGATAGTCTTAGGGTCACCAATGAGGTAGATAGTAGTTCAGGACTGCTCTCTGGTTGTGGTAAGATGATTCAGTTGCCTGATAACAACTGGGAAGAAACTGTCCCTGAATCTGGAGGTGTGCGTTTTCACACTTCTGTACCTCTTGCCCGATGGGAGAGGGGAGAAGAGGGAGTGGCCGGGGTGCGACTGGTCCTTGATGATGCTGCTGGCCTTACCGAGCAGCGTGAGGTGTAGATGGAGTCAATGGAAGGGAGGTTGGTTTGTGTGATGGTCTGGGCTGCGTCCACATGTTCATGTTCCATACAAGATTATACGAGGCATAGACATGGTGGATGGTCAGAACCCTTTTGCCAGAATGGAAATATCAAAGACTAGCAATGTTACAAAATCTGTAATTTATCCCATCAGATAAAGCATAAAAAGAAGTTTAATTTGACACCTAATTCACTTTCATATCTTTAGTATTAAAAACATTATGGCCATTTTCATACTCGGAAATTAGCATCTTGTTCCCTATTGCTTTTCCATTGACTTAACACAAAAGCTGTGATCGAGGACAGTCAAAAGCCCATATCTTTCTTAAAAATTAAGAGAACTGAAAGAAATTTTCAGTTATTCTAGATTGAAGCATTCTGAAACAAATATGAAACAATCTTACTTAGATGACCTGAAATTAAAGCATATAATTAGTTAGTTACCTAATTGTAGCTAATTACAAAATTCAATTACTAGACCTAAACATCTATCCATTTCTTAAGAATAGATTAACATTTTTAAATAGCCTAAGTGTCCAAATAACATTCACACAAGAATTCACAATATACCATAATTTTTAAATCTCATTGTCATGGGTTTATAGGCCAAATGGAAGGAATTTAATGTTTAATACCTGCAAATTAATGGCCATTTAAATCAACTTGCGAGTGGGTTTTTCTGGAACGGGACCATTTGGAATGTTGTGGTTGCGGTGGATTTAAACCCGTATCGGCAGCAAAAACACTGCCGGTTCGTTCGGGGAAGAAAATAACCGTTTCGCTACTTAAAATGTGAATTAAATGCATCTTAAGAAACATTTTTATACATAAAAATGAACTACTTTCTTTTACCTGTCCCCTACGTAAAATCCGTCCCCGTTGTCGCCGTTGACGGCTTCAGAAGCTGATTTTAAAATTACTCCAGCGATTAACTTGTCGGGCAAATTTTTTTTTTAAACACATAGTACGGCCGTCGGAACGATTCTTTAGCAAAAACTTGCACTCCAACCAATATAATTCAGGACCAGGTCGGAGAAAACCGCATTTTAACCCCGCCCCCCCCCCCCCCCCAAAATCACGCACACGGCCAGTGGCAGAATTGCAGCACCGCTGAAGGTAAGTATTGTAACATACCTACAAAGGCTTGGCGGGCCGGCACAGTGGCGCAGAAGTAGAGTTGCCGCCTCACAGCGCCAGGGACCCGGGATCAATCCTGACTATGGGTGTCATCTGTATGGAGTTTGTACGTTCTCCGCGTGACCTGCGTGGGTTTTCTCCGGGTGCTCTGGTTTCCTCCCACACTCAAAAGACGTACAAGTATGTAGGCAAATTGGTTTGGTTAAATTGAAAATTGTCCCTATTGTGTGTGCGATAGTGCTAGTTCATAAGTGATAGGAGTAGAATTAGACCATTCGGCCCATCGAGGCCACTCCGCCATTCATTCATGGCTGATCTATCTCTCACTCCTAACCCCATTCTCCTGCCTTCTCTCCATAACCCCTGACACCCATACTAATCAAGAATCTATCCATCTCTGCCTTAAACATATCCACTGTTGTGCGGGGATCGCTGGTCGGCAAGGACTCGGTGGGCCGCACGGCCTGTTTCTGCGCTCTATTTAAACGAAACTAAGCTAAAACATGGCTTTGGGTCAAGATAAGTCATCTGTTAGGGATTGATGGTACAACATTGAATAATGATGATGTGGGCATTAAGATGCTGGGGTCGATGGGATTTTGGATGGTCACCTGGCTGGTTCTTCCCACACTCCAAAGACGTACAGGTTTGTCAGTTAATTGCAGGCTTGGTTAAATTGCAAGTTGTCCCTAGTGTGTAGGACTGGTGTACGGGAATCGCTGGTCGGCGCGGGCTCGATGGGCCGAAGGGCCTGTCTCCACGCAGTATTCTCTAAACTAAACTCAGCTAAACATGGTTTTGGGGACAGATAAATCATCTGTTAGGAATAGATGGTTACTTTGGTGAAAATTGAATGCTGATGGTGTGGGCGATAAGATGTGGGATCCTGGCTGGTCATCTGTCGACAGAGAGTTGGCGTAAACAGATCTTTAATTCCCTTTAGCAAGACAAGAGTCACGTCAAGAGTGTTTTATTGTCATATGTCCCGGATACGACAATGAAATTCTTACTTGCTGCAGCACAACAGAATATGTGAATATGTAATCATTGTATATAACGGGAAAAAAACAGAAAAAGTTCAATAAGTCAGTAAGTTTATTGGCCAAGTATTCACATACAAGGAATTTACCTTGGTGCTCCGCCCACGAGTAACAACATGACATAGAGTGACAGTTACGAATGACTCAGAAAACACTAAATGTTAATAATAATAAGACATTAATGATAAAACACCATTGATCAAGCATGTGAATCACCAAAATACCAGATCAGAGGGAGGCTACAGATTTTTGGCTGTTGAGTAGAGCAACTACTCGTGGATAAAAACTGTTTTTATGTCTGGCTGTGGCAGCTTTGACAATCCAGAGTCGCCTTCCAGAGGGAAGTGATTCAAAGAGTTTGTGGCCAGGGTGAGAGGGGTCAGAGATGATCTTGCCTGCTCGCTTCCTGGCCCTTGCTGTGTAAACAACAAATATAGTGCAAATAACAAATAATGATATAGTCTTTTTCAGTTCAGAGCTCAGAGCTTATTCGATGTGTTTAATAGCCTGATGGCTGTGGGGAAGTAGCTGTTCTTGAACCTGGACGTTACAGTCTTCAGGCTCCTGTACCTTCTTCCTGATGGCAGTGGTGAGGTGAGTGTGTGGCCAGGATGGTGTGGGTTCTTGATGATGTTGGCTGCCTTTTTGAGGCAGCGACTGCGATAGATCCCTTCAACGGTGGGGAGGACAGAGCCGGCGATGGACTGGGCAGTGGCCAGGACTTTTTGTCGTCTAAGTTCAAGTTGCCGAAAATATAATAGTGGGTTTGGAACCTCAGCCTTTCCCTAAATATCTCAATGATTTGGGTGAAGAGACTGAGGGCGTGTTCGCTAAAGTAGCTGATGACACAAAGTTGTGGAGAGAACACATGGGGGAACGTAGATGAGACAAAGGAGTGGACAAAGGTGCGGCAAATGGAGGATAAGGTGAGAAAAATTACATGTTCACAAGTTTAGGATCAACAAATTGTTATGTCGATCGCCTTATCCCTGTGCAATTGCCTCTAATAAAATTAATTCAAAAAAAACAAAAAACGTTTTTAATTAAAAAAATAAAAGAAGAAAAAAAAACTCATCCGGAAGGCTGACTCCGTCCTGGGGGCGGAGTTGGAGTTGGATTCATGGGAGGTTGGTCTTGGAGGGGAGGATGCTCCTCGAACTGCGGAGCATCCTGGACAATACAGCTCACCTCCTCCATGACACACTGGTCAACCTGAGGAGTCAACGGACTGGTTCCGCCAAGATGCAGCACAGAACGCCACAGGAGATCCTCCTTCCCTGTGGCTATCAAACTGTACAAACTGTGCAGTTTCGGTCCCCTGATTTGAGGAAGGACATTCTTGCTATTGAGGGAGTGCAGCTTAGGTTCACCAGGTTAATTCCCGGGATGGCGGGACTGTCATATGCTGAGAGAATGGAGCGGCTGGGCTTGTACACTCTGGAGTTTAGAAGGATGAGAGGTTATCTTATTGAAATAAATAAGATTGTTAAGGGTTTGGACACGCTAGAGGCAGGAAACATGTTCCCGATGTTGGGGGAGTCCAGAACCAGGGGCCACAGTTTAAGACTAAGGGGTAAGCCATTTAGAACGGAGACGAGGAAACACTTTTTCACACAGAGAGTTGTGAGTCTGTGGAATTCCCTGCCTCTGAACGAGGCCGGTTCTCTGGATACTTTCAAGAGAGAGCTAGATAGGGCTCTGAAAGATAGCGGAGTCAGGGGATATGGGGAGAAGGCAGGAACGGGGTACTGATTGGGGATGATCAGCCATGATCACATTGAATGGCGGTGCTGGCTCGAAGGGCCGAATGGCCTACTCCTGCACCTATTATCTATTGTCTATTGTCTAACTCCTCCCCCTTCTGTCGTGGGGTGAGACTGAGACCGCCACAACGAGGAGAGAGGAGTAGGAATTGGAGAAGGCAATGTTCATACCGCTGGGATGCAAGCTACCCAAGAGGAATATGAAGTGTTGTTGCTCCAGTTTTCATGTCTACTTAGCTACATTACAGGTAAGACACGGTGGCGCAGCGGTAGAGTTGCTGCCTCACAGTGCCCGAGACCCGGGTTCCATCCTGGCTATGGCTGCTGTCTGTGCGGAGTTTGCAGGTTTTATCTGTGTGACCGATTGGGTTTTCTCCAGGTGCTCCGGATTCCTCCCACATCCCAAAGACGTGCGGTTTTCTAGGTTACTTGGGTTCTGTAAAAATTGAAAATTGTCCCTTGCGCGTGGGATAGATCTAGTGTACGGGGATCGCCGGTCAGCGTGGGCCGAAGGGCCGAAGGGCCTGTTTCCGCTATGTTATAGAGTGATACAGTGTGGAAACAGGCCCCTCGACCCGCTCCATAGATGCTGCTGCACCCGCTGAGTTTCTCCAGCATTTTTGTGTACCCTCGACCCGATTTGCCCGCACTGGCCAACATGTCCCATCTACACAGGTCCCTCCTGCCTGCTTTTGGTCCATGTCCCTCCAAGCCTGTCCTATCCATGTACCTGTCTAAATGTTTCTTAAACGATGGGATACTCCCAGCCTCAACTACCACCTCTGGCAGCTCGTTCAGAACAAGAGGATTTCAGTATAGGAGTAAAGAGGTTCTTCTGCAGTTGTATAGGACTCTGGTGAGACCACATCTGGAGTATTGTGTACAGTTTTGGTCTCCTAATTTGAGGAAGGACATCCTTGTGATTGAGGCAGTGCAGCGTAGGTTCACGAGATTGATCCCTGGGATGGCGGGACTGTCATTTGAGGAAAGATTGAAAAGACTAGTTTTGTATTCACTGGAGTTTAGAAGGATGAGGGGGTATCTTATGGAAACATATAAAATTATAAAAGGACTGGACAAGCTAGCAGGAAAAATGTTCCCAATGTTGGGCGAATCCAGAACCAGGGGCCACAGACTGAATAAAGGGGAGGCCATTTAAGACTGAGTGAGAAAAAAAATTTCACCCAGAGAGTTGTGAATTTGTGGAATTCCCTGCCACAGAGGGCAGTGGAGGCCAAATCACTGGATGGATTTAAGAGAGAATTAGATAGAGCTCTAGGGGTTAGTGGAATCAAGGGACATGGGGAGAAGGCAGGCACGGGTTATTGATTGGGGACGATCAGCCATGATCACAATGAATGGCGGTGCTGGCTCGAAGGGCCAAATGGCCTCCTCCTGCATCTATTTTCTTTGTCTATGTCTATGTCTATGTTCCATACACCCACCACCCTTTGTGTAAAAATGTTACCCCTCAGATTCCTATTAAACCTTTTCCCCTTCACCTTGAACCTATGTCCTCTGGTCCTCGATTCCCCTACTCTGGGCGAGAGACTCATAAAGTGATAGAAGCAGAATTAGGCCATTCGGCCCATCAAGTCTGCTCCTCCATTTAATGATGGAGGATCTATCTCTCCCTCTCATCCTCATTCTCCTGTGCATCTACCCGCTCTTTTCCTCTCGTGATTTTAAAACGCACACACACACGATGTATCTGCACACCAAGACCAAAATTAAAACCTTTCCTCATTCTCCCGTGATTATAGTTTTCTCTCCTTGCTTTTTTGCTGCCTCTAATTTGTGAAACCATATTAATATCTCTGTAATCGAGTCATTAACTTATTGACCTGCGAACCTGCTCTCTGCTGGGTAATTTTCACTCTGTAGTCGCGGGGGGGGGGGGGGGGGGGGGGGGGGGTGGGACAACGCATTGAGGTCTGGAAGTTATGTTGCGGGATGCTTTATCTGGCACATGTTACATTTTTCCGTGATTTTAATCCCTTCACTTTCACAAAAGGCCTACGCGCTCTCCCCCACTGAGAATAATGTAACGATCGACAAGAAGAATTCCAAGGAACAAGAGTCACCATCTGGTCTGATACTCATTACTTGTGAAAAACAGAGCTTGTGTGTAAATTGGTGCAGGTTAATGAGAATGGAATAAAATTAGATTCAAGGAAGAAGTGTTAGAAATGCTATCCAAGCCAAGACGATGCTCACAGGAGTCCAATTGCATTCCGTCCTTTGGAGAGGGTGCAGAGGAGGTTTACCGGGATTAGAGGGGTTCAGCTACGGGACGAGGTTGGACAGACTTGGGATTGTTTTCTCTGGAACGTCAGAGCTCGAGGGGAGACTCGATCGAAGTATGTAAAATTATGAGAGGCGTAGATAGGGCAAACATAGAAACATAGAAAATAGGTGCAGGAGTAGGCCATTCGGCCCTTCGAGCCAGCACCGCCATTCAATATGATCTTGGCTGATCATCCAACTCAGTATCCTGTACCTGCCTTCTCTTATCCTGTACCTGCCTTCTCTTTGAGAAACCATTTGTGAAACCATTGTGAAACCTTTGTGGACAGTCAGAACCTTCTTCCCAGGGTGGAAATGTCCACCACTAGAGGGCGCAGCTTTAAGGTGAGAGGGGCAACGTTTAAAGGAGATGTGCGGGGCAGGTTATTTTTACACAGAGGGTGGTGGGTGCCTGGAACGCGCTGCCAGGGGTGGTGGTGGAGGCAGATACGATAGTGGTGTTTAAGAGGCTTTTGGATCGGCACATGGATATGCAGGGACATGGATCACGTGCAGGCAGAGGGGAGTTGGTCTTGGCATCGTGTACAGCACGGACATTGTGGGCCGAAGGGTCAAAAGCCCTCTCTCTCTCTCTAGCCTTTTCAATATGGGACAGAGGTTTTCCCAAAGTAACACCTGGCAAACTGAAACAAATATTAAATCTACAGAGAACAGCAGGTAGAGCACTGCCATTCAATGTGATCATGGCTGATCATCCCCAATCAGTACCCCGTTCCTGCCTTCTCCCCATATCCCCTGACTCCGCTATTTTTAAGAGCCCTATCTAGCTCTCTCTTGAAAGCACCCAGAAAGGCACTACGACTCTTTGGGCGACTGAGGAGACGACTCACGACCATACAGGCGACACCATGTGGCGACAGACAACCTAGTCGCCTAAATAATCGCCTAAGTGGGACAGGTCCTTAAAATGTCTCATTCAAACAACCATGCCTTTGAGAACGTTGCCTGATTGTGCACGAGTGGATTCTACATCACCTGAGTCAACTTCTATTCTTGGCATTTCTCTGTAAAATTCCAGCCTATATTCTTGTCAACTGATCTGTGTGGAACTCGGGGTTGAGAATAGATAGACATGAGCATATGCATCACTCCCTCCTGCCAAGCACGGTGTCGTGCACAAGTTTAAAATAACCCTCTCAACATATGATGCCGTGCGTCTCTCCTCATTCATACCTTGGGGGTTACAAGTTCGTTTGCTTTAGTTAAGAGGCACAGCGCAGACCCTTCGGCCCAACTTGCCCATGCTGACCCGTCCATGGCCAGAGTGAGGACCACTGGAAATTGGAGGAGCAGCACCTCATATTTCGCTGAGTTACTCCAGCACTCAGTGAAACGTTTGTGTTAATAAATTAAAGTTCTGAAAATGACGAGAAGATTTTTTCCAAATAACTTTTATTTTTACGAGGATATTTCTGTAACCATCTTCCGTCTCCGCACTAGTTATCTTTGCTCCGCTATGGGACCTTTGATGCGGAGACGGAAGCCGGTTATGGAAATCGTCATTAAATTACCCATGAATCTGCCCATGACCGTACTACATATTTTTCGTCGAGTGTGCTATCTTGCTCGCTGTAGGATCTTTGCTTCAGACTGATGTGAAGGTGGGGGGGAGGGGGAGGGGGGGGGGGGGAAGAAGAAAGGAAGGGAAGGAGCCAGAGGGCAAGAGGGAGAGCTGAGAAGGGGAGGAGACAGTAGGGACTACCTGAAATTAGAGGTCAATGTTCATACCGCTGGGTACAAACTGCCCAAGCGAAACATGAGGTCGGGTTGGGTCGGGTTACTGAAATGGATGAAAAAAAGGCCCACGTTCCGCTCCGTTGCGTACTACACGTCAGCCCATTCCAATCCAGTGCATTGGCCTCCGCTGCCTTCTGTGGAAGAGAATTCCAGAGATTCACAACACTCTGGGTGAATTTTGTTTTCCTCATCTCAGTCCTAAATGGCCTACCCCTTATTTCTTAAACTTTGACCCGGTGGTTAGGACTCCCCAACATCGGGAACATTTTTCATGCTTCTAACCTGTCCAATCATTTAAGAATTTTATATGTTTATATAAGATTGCCTCTCATCCTTCCAAATTCCAGTGAATACAAGCCCAGTCGACCCATTCTTTCAGCATATGTCAGTCCCACCATCCCGGGATTTAACCTGGTGAACCTACGCTGCACTCCCTCAATAGCAATAATGTCCTTCCACAAATTCGGAGACAAAAATTGCACACAATACTCCAGGTGTGGTCTCACCAGGGCCCTGTATAACAGCAGTAGGACCTCCTTACTCCAAAACTCAAATCCTCTCGCAATGAAGGCCAACATGCCATTAGCTTTCTTCACTGCCTGCTGTACCTGCGTTCTTACTTTCAGTGACTGATGTACAAGCACACCCAGATCCCGTTGTACTTCCCTTTTTCCCAACTTGACGCCATTTAGATAGTAATCTGCCTTCCTGTTTTTGCTACCAAAGTGGATAACCTCACATTTATCCGCATTAAACCTCATCTACCATGCATCTGCCCACTCCCCCAGCCTGTCCAAGTCACCCTGCATTCTCATAGCATCCTCCTCACAGTTCACACTGCCACCCAGCTTTGTGTCATCTGCAAATTTGCTAATGTTACTTAGAATCCCTTCATCCAAATCATTGATGTTTATTGTAAATAGCTGCAGTCCCAGCACCGAGCCTTGCGGTACCCCACTAGTCACTGCCTGGCATTCTGAAAGGGACCTGTTAATCCCTACTCTTTGTTTCTTGTCTGCCAACCACTTCTCTATCCATGTCAGCACTCTACCCCCAATACCATGTGCCCTAATTTTGCCCACTAATCTCCTATGTGGGACCTTATCAAATGCTTTTTGAAAGTCCAGGTACACTACATCCACTGGCTCTCCCTTGTCCATTTTCCTAGCTACATCTTCAAAAAATTCCAGAAGATTAGTCAAGCATGATTTCCCCTTCGTAAATCCATGCTGACTTGGACTGATCCTGTTACTGCTATCCAAATGTGCGGCTATTTCATCTTTTATAATTGACTCCAGCATCTTCCCCACCACCGATGTCAGGCTAACTGGTCTATAATTCCCTGTTTTCTCTCTCCCGCCTTTCTTAAAAAGTGCAATAACATTAGCTATCCTCCAATCCACAGGAACTGATCCTGAGTCTATAGAACATTGGAAAATGATCACCAATGCATCCACGATTTCTAGAGCCACTTCCATAAGTACTCTAGAATGCAGACCATCAGGCCCTGGGGATTTATCAGCCTTCAGTCCCATCAGATGCAGGATAAATGTTCCCAATGTTGGGGGAGCCAGAACCAGGGGCCACAGTTTAAGAATAAGCCATTTGAGGCAATTAGAACTGAGATGAGGAAAAACTGCTTCACCCAGAGAGTTGTGAGTCTGTGGAATTTTACTTCGGAGTCACGTGAGTGACTACGTGAAGAACCCGCCAGGACGCATGCGGGTCGTATCGTCTAACGCATTGCGTACGGCAGGGTGAACGTGATTCTCCAGCCAACAGTCAGACCTGAAGGGAAGTTTTCCAGGTTTTATCTTCCTACAGGAACCTCTACCTAGAGGCCCTGTTAAA
This sequence comes from Amblyraja radiata, assembly GCF_010909765.2. Lineage (NCBI taxonomy): Eukaryota > Metazoa > Chordata > Chondrichthyes > Rajiformes > Rajidae > Amblyraja > Amblyraja radiata. Next base: position 120,838,099 of record NC_045957.1, on the reverse strand, counting down.
GCCCGGGGCGAAGTCCGGAGGACCCAGTCAAGGGAATACCGGTCACGACCTCGGGCATACCCGACATATAGCCGCATTAAAGACCGCGGAATGCGGGAGCGGGCGGCGGCGAATTCGCCTCTCGGGCCGCTGGCGTTGGAGCCAGCAGCCTCATATTACCAGCGCCTGGGAAACACAGCGGGGAAACCCCGACACACAGCCGCTTGAAAGACCACAAAATATGGGTAGCGGGCGGCGGAGAAGTCGTCTCTCCGACCGTTGGAGCCAGCGGCTTCATACTGGTGCCAGTGGCACCTATATAGCGGGGATACCACCCGACAATGTATATCGCGGCTACCCCTTTCACAGGGACCGCGGGGATATCCAGCACGCCGGGGGGAGGCCCGACTACAAGGTAACCCCGGCTGCATACAAGGACCTCGAGGCCAAGCTCGAAGGGGGGTGGAGCGTTGCCCCCGCAGCAGAAGGTTTAAAACAGGACCTGCAGGTAAATCCTTTACTCTCAGGATGTTGAGTTCTATTTCTGTGAGGATGTGTTACAGGAAAGGAACCATGGACTAAGTCCAAATGGAGACTGACTGTGGAGGACCGCGGGAGTGCGGGCAGTCAGCAGCGGTTGGCTACACCTGGACCGCTAAGCGATCATCAGTCTCCGACCTGGCACCTGCACAGTCGGAATCGACACCTCAGACTGACGGGAAGGCCAAGCAAAGTCGGGCAGGCCCGAAGACCCGGACAAGTCGGGCTGTGAAGACTCACCGCCGGCGGGAGCACTGTGATCGCATATCCCGCATGGAGCGGTTGATGCTCCAATGTGACATGCTCCGGTATATGGAGTCTAGTCACCATGGGGTCCTAGGACGCCCAAGGCAGCACCTTATTGAGGGCTGCATAATGCATCTCCCTCGACAGAGGGGAGCATTAGGAGTCACTTCTGGGCTGACTCTGAAGACAGGGGTTTTTGGCTGAAGATACCACAAGTGTGCAGGGGGTGCAGGAATAACACAACCAGCAGCAGGAGCTCGACGAGGGCCATCGGGCTCAGGAAGGCCACATCATCACACAAGACTTCACATCTCCGGCGGCAGCACCCCTACGCACCCACCAGCAAACCACGATGCACTGAAGCTGGTGAAAGCTTGAAGGCCGTACAACCAGGACAAAGGTCTTTTTTAGGCCATAGCCTAGAACTGCCTTCCTGGAAGATGCGCCAACCCCGTACTCGAGCTCCTCTACCTCCCAGGAGCAGAAGTACAAAATCATGCACACATGGTTGAGGCAGCTCCTGGGTCGGGTTGCATAAGTCCTCCCATTCGGATAAAGGTATGGAGCCACATCGATGATGTCTCCCGTCACGGATACAAGTTGGCAATACTTAAACTGGTTTGAATATTTACACTGACTAGCAATATTGTTAGTTACATAAAACCTCGTTAGAAGGAATCACTATGAACCTTCTCCAGAGGGTTAAATGGGTCTGGCATATACAGGAGTGTACATTGAAATTGAGTCTCATTCTACCAGAACCGCTATACCTCAGCAGCAGGCTTATGGACCACAACCTAGCGGCTGCAGGATGGTCAAACTATTAATCTGTACAAATATTCAGAATAAACCCATTGCCAGATCGGCGGTATTTGCCAACTCTATGTTTTGGTTCATACTTCCTCCAGGTTGAGGGAGGTTACGATTCCCACTGTTGTTCATCAATAGCATCAACATGTCTATATCTATGTCATGTCTGAATGCTATATTAATGTTCACTCATCATTGGTCCACTGATGCTGTGTATGATGCCTGGACTCGTTTCCACGGCATGAAATCACAGAGCTTTAAAATCTTCACGTAGTCACTCACGTGACTCCGAAATAAAATAGTAAGATTAAACGAAAACTTACCAGTTTGAAGTTTGATTTTTATTTTATGAGGAGTAACGTTGAGGGATTACGTGCCCTCCACGCCGACCCTTGATCATAAAGTTCAACTGGTATCCTATTTCTCTAATCTTACTATGTTCAGTTCATTTACTGTTATCTGTGATTTCACACAGCTGCTTTGAAGATTGACACGCATGCGTCCTGGCGGGTTCTTCAAGTAATCCCTCAACGTTACTCATAACATAAAGATCTAACTTCAAACTGGTAAGTTCTCGTTTAATCTTACTATTCTCTGCCACAGAAGCCAGTGGAGACCAATTCACTGGGTGTTTTCAAGAGAGTTAGATTTAGCTCTTAGGACTAAAGGAATCTAGGAATATGGGGAAAAAGCAGGAACGGGTACTGATTTTACTTCGGAGTCACGTGAGTGACTACGTGAAGAACCCGCTCAGTGCGCAGGCGCGGCATTACGCCAGCAGTGCAACAGCGGCTGCAACGGGAGTTAGGCGCTCCCGCTACAGAATGAAACGGACCGTCAGGTGAGTACCCTGAGGTCGGGTTTCTTTTACAGGTGAGCCTTTTTTCTGCTTGTGTTTTTACAGGCAGAGAAAAAGACTCTGGAACAAAACTGTCCCCCGTTCAAGGAAGAACGTTTTCCCGTCGGGGAGGGGGGCAGCAACAGGCGGTGGAACGACCCGGTGTTCCTCTATTCCCCGACACCGTGCCGAGCCCAGCCCGCTAGCACCTGAGCAGCGGGCTGGATGCATAGCCACCCGAAGAGGCGTCCGGCAGGTGTTCCCGATTTCGGACGGGACGTCTCTCCGTCCGCACGGGGGGAGAGAGAGCCGCCTGAGCCGCTGGAGCGGCTCACGGAGCAGGTGCCTGCGAGACGCGCTGATTGAGGGGCGCTCTCGCTACTACAAGGCACAAAAGCTCGCGAAGAAGGCGGTAGGAACAATTACCGGGCGTTCCGCTATCCCCATCACCGCGCCGAGCCCAGTCCCACTAGTGCCTGAACTGCGGGCTGGATGTCTAGCCATCCGAACAGGCATCCGGCCGGTGGCGTCCGATTCGTCGGACGGGGACATGTCTCCACCTAAATGGAGGAGAGACAGCCGCCTGAGCTGCATCCAACAGCTATTGGAGCAGCTCCAGCGAGATGCGCAGAAAGAGCGCTCTCGCGGAGGGAGGTCAGGCACCCCCTCCACAGTGTTTCATGCACTGCCCTCTGCTCCCTCATTACTGGAGGCTAGCATTGGTGACCAGGGCTGGGCTGGTCTGGAACAGGGGCAGGCGGAAGAATTCGGGAGTATGCCAGGGGTGCAGGAACAGGAAGAGCTGTTGGGTGTGATGGACCGCTTTGTAGCAACCTCACGGGCTGGAGCACCGCTGGAACCAAGAATGGCGGCCAGCATCAACCATCTATCCAATAAACCATTACTGGAAAAGGTGCTCGCTGAGGTGCTGAAACAACACACAGCACCAGAAAACTGTGAGGCCCTCAAAGTAAAAAGTGTCAACAGCCAAATCTGGGGGCATGTGGGGTCACACATCCGGTACCCAAGAACTCAAGCTACAGCGGATCCTAAGGCTCCTGACGTCGGCCATCACAGCCTTTGCTCGTTCCGTGGAGACCACGGAGATGGATACCTGCCAGCAGGATGTGCTGGCATTAATGTGTACCACACAATTTGAGATCAACAATCTCCGGAGGGAAACATAAGACCTGCCCTCAATCCCAAATTTGCTGGCTTGTGTAAAGCCCCAGCTGCGGAGACGGACGCGCTGCTATTTGGGAAAGATCTCAATAAAAAACTGAAGGAGATGGAGGAAGCATCAAAAACCTTCGGCCTAATGAGGGCAGGCCCCGGGACGAGCAAACCAAGACCTCCAATACCCAAGCGGCAGCACCCCACGGCATCCACCAGTCGACGTCCGCAATATGGGACTGGTGAACGCTTAGGGTCCGCACATTAGACCAAGATGGCGTCGCGTGCACAACGCGAGGCTCTGCGTCTCCGTAGTATTTGTAATTTAGTTATTTGTCTGTTAATCATTACCTTAGTTTTCGCCCGGAGCACCCGAGCGAAGACTCTATACAGCCGTCAGGAGCTATTAGAGCTCGGCCGTCTCTGCATAACGAGCCCCCGATGCGACTTCCAACTGCCGCCGGAGATCTCCAGGACAGCGTGGTCTAGCGGGCCAGCTTCCCCGACAGGTAGTGCCCGGAGGCGGCGCAGGGACCGCAAACAAAGACGTGGGAAGCGGGGAGGACATCGAGCTAGGCTGAAATTAAATCCTCACCAGCCAGCTCTGCCCAGCATTTTCCTCGCGAATGTCCGATCCTTGGTGAGTAAAATCGATGAACTAAGGCTGCGGATCACCTCACATAAACGGATCACTGACTGCAACGCCATGGTCTTTACTGAAACATGGCTCAACGGCAACATCCCGGACAACGCCATCGAGCTGGAGGGGCGCACTGTCTTCAGGGCCGACAGAACAGCGGAGGACTCCGGTAAGACCAAGGGCGGCGGACTGTGCATCTATGTGAACAACTCATGGTGTACGGACATCGTTAGGATTGGTAGCCACTGCTCTGCTGACCTGGAATACCTGATGTTAAAGTGCAGGCCCTTCTATTTGCCAAGAGAATTCTCATCGACTGTTATCACCGCAGTCTATGTACCCCCGGACGCTAATGCCAGGCTAGCAATGGAAGAGCTGCAAGCTGCTATCAGCAAAAATCTATCTGCTCACCCAGAGGGGGCATTTATTGTTGCGGGAGATTTCAACCACTCCGACCTCAAAACTGTACTCCCCAGGTTCCATCAGCATGTTTCCTGCCCAACCAGAGGAAACAATATTCTGGACTTAGTTTACACTAATATTACTGAAGCCTACAAAGCCCTCCCCCTCCCCCACCTTGGTCAGTCTGACCACCTCTCTCTGTTCCTGCTCCCCAAATACACACCTCTGATCAGACGTGTGAAACCTACCACGAGGACAGTGAAGGTCTGGCCTGAGGGGGCTGTCTCTGTTTTACAGCAGCAGTTTCAGCAGACAGACTGGAGTCTGTTTGCTACCCAGTCCACCTTCAATTCACAAGTGGACATCAACTCATACACCTCAACAGTTATGGACTATATAAAATTCTGCACCGATAATGTCACTACACACAAAGAAATAAAGACCTTCCCTAAGCAGAAGCCGTGGATGAGCAGGGAGGTCAGACTCCTACTGAAGGCTCGCGATGCCGCTTTCAGATCTGGCGACGCTGAGGGATACAGCTCATCTAGGGCCAATCTGAAAATGGGAATTAGGAATGCCAAACTCAATCACAAACGGCGGATTGAGGAGCACTTCCATAACAATTCTGACCCCAGGCGCATGTGGCAAGGAATCAAATCCCTTGCCGATTACCAGAAAGTTAACACCCCTCCCCCAGACAACGCCACCCTTCCTGACGAGCTAAACCATTTCTATGCTCGCTTTGACCGTGATAACAAAACCCCAGCCATCAAAGTTGCTCCACCCCCAAATGAACAACCCCTCAGTCTCTCCACCTCTGCTGTACAAGATGCACTGAGCAAGGTGAATGAGCGCAAAGCTGCCGGCCCCGATGGCATCTCTGGCCGGGTGCTTAGGGCATGTGCTGGACAACTATCCCAAGTCTTCACCGACATTTTCAATCTGTCACTGGCCCAGGGTGTTGTCCCCACTTGCCTCAAGACATCAATCATCGTGCCAGTGCCCAAACAGTCAGCCACAGGGAGCCTCAACGATTTCCGCCCAGTGGCACTCACCCCTGTCATTGCTAAGTGCTTTGAGCGGCTGATCTTGGCTCACCTCAAAGCCAGCCTCCCCCCCACACTGGACCCCCATCAGTTTGCCTACCGGGCCAACAGGTCTACAGAGGACGCCATAGCGGCGGCCCTACACTCTGCCCTGACCCACCTGGACAACAACAACTCCTACATCAGGTTGCTGTTCATTGATTTCAGCTCCACTTTCAACACTGTCATCCCCGCCAGCTTGATCACCAAACTCAGCGGGCTTGGCATCTCCACCTCCCTCTGCAACTGGACACTGGATTTCCTCACCAACAGACCACAGTCTGTTAGGGTCAACAACCTCAACTCCACCACTATAACACTGAACACCGGCGTGCCACAGGCACTACAACGGGTGGTGAAAACCGCACAGCACATCATCGGCGCCCCGCTCCCTGCCATGGATGCCCTCCACCGAAAACGGTGTCTGAAACGAGCTGGGAAGATCATTAAAGACCCCTCCCACCCCAATCATGGACTGTTTGCCCTCCTCCCATCAGGGAGGCGGTACAGGAGCCTCAGGTCTCGTACCAGTAGGATGAGGAACAGCTTCTACAATCATACCGTCGCATTGCTGAACTCGGAGTCCCGCCGATAGATTCCTCCGATCCCTCCGTCCCCATTGTTTAATTATTCTGCATTTTCTATTGTTCTGTATCCTCTTTTTTTTTTTTTTTTTTTAATTTCTATATTGCACTACTACGGACTGACGCAAAACTGCATTTCGTTGTACCGATACTCAGTATTTGTGCAATGACATTAAAGTTGAATTGAATTGAATTGAATTGAATTATCCCCAAAGATCTTTTTAGATCAGGGCCCGCAGCGGACCCTCTGGAAAATGTGCCTCCCCCCAACATCGCCAGCACGTCAGAACAAAATCTTCAGGAAAATGAAGAAACAGAATCGCCAATAACCATGGAGGTAGGTGGGTCTGGTCCCTACCAGCATATAGAGAATAAGGGTGCTTTATTAACAGGGGGGAGATTACACTTGTTTAAAGAAGCATGGGGTATGGTCACGAGTGACAAGTATATACTCAACAGCATTAGTGGATATAAAATACAATTCATGTCAGAAAAAACGCCGCCAGTTCAACAATGGCCCCAAAGGGTATTTCTCCCTCCATCAAAGAGAAACGTGAGGGACAAGCTGAACTGGTGAGACTTATCACAAAGGGGGTCATCGAAAAGACCAAACATGAACCTTTGGAATTTGTATCGAATATATTCACTAAAACCAAAAAAGATGGTGGCTGTCGCATCATCATTGACTTAACATCACTAAACAAATTTGTTAAGTATATACATTTCAAAATGGAGACATATGTTACTGCCAAACAACTGAATTCCAAAGGACACTTCATGGCAAGCATTTATCTTAAAGATGCTTACTATCTAGTACCCATATACAAGGATCATCGCAGATACCTAAAATTTATCTGGATGGTACAAAGCATTGCCCTATGGGCTAACTTCAGGCCCAAGATTATTCACCAAAATATTGAACCCAGCCATGGCAATACTAAGAAAACAAAAACATATTGTCATGGCATATCTGGATGATATTCTGATAGTAGGGAAAACGATGGAATTGGCTGTGGCAGCAGTATCAGCTACAAAACAGCTCCTCGAAACTCTGGGGTTCGTCCTACATCCAGATAAATCTAAGTTGAAGCCATCCACTATCATGGACTACCTGGGCTTCACAATTAACTCAGTCCATATGACTGTTACCTTGCCAAAGGCAAAAATGGTTGAATTAGCACAATCATGCAACAATTTAATGGTCAACGAGCGACCAACTATTCGACAAGTAGCAAGAGTAATTGGGGAAATGGTAGCAGCATTTCCGGCTACACAATTCGGACCTTTGCACTATCAAAAAATTTACAGAAAGCAAAGGTACAGGCAATAAAACGACATACAGGTCACTATGATCGTGTCATGAACTTACCCACTGAAGCAATATCAGAGCTACAGTGGTGGGCAGAAAACGTTTGGCATAGTTTCAGCCCTATCTTTATCACTAACCCTACTTTAGTTACTCAAACAGATGCCAGTGCTCAAGGCTGGGGAGCGACTAACTCCATATCCAGCACAGGTGGTAGATGGACTAACCTAGAGTCATCATTACTACTTACACTGGGCATTAACTATCTAGAGATGTTGGGCGCCTTTTATGGTTTAAAAGCATATGTATCTAATATGCAGCACTTGCATGTTCGGTTACAAATTGATAAATACTACGGTGATGGCTTATATTAACCATATGGGTGGCATAAAATCATTATCATGCGACAAATTGGTCAACATGATTTGGCAATGGTGTGTCGAAAGACATATTTGGCTATCAGCTACTTACCTACCAGGTAAGCTAAACACCCATGCCATGAGAAAATTAAACGCCTGGGTTGCAAGTTTGAACAGACCTTACCTGGAACTGGGATTGTCCAAACAAACCATTACCACCATGTCGGCATCCCTTCGAACATCCACCAAGAGGCAGTACTTAACCAGCATCAAAAAAGGGAGAAGTACTGCCAGGAAACAGGGACAACATACGCAACAGCTACAGCCACCAACATACTGGAGTTCCTGGCCTATCTACACCACGATGTAGGGATTAGCTACAGTGCCATCAACACAGCGCAGAGTGCTCTTTCTGCTTATCTCAAACCAGCGCCAGGACAACAGGCGATGGGATCCCATCCACTGGTGGTAAAACTGATGAAGGGCATTTACAATATCAAGCCCTAAGCCCAGGTATACCCATATTTGGGATATCAGTGTGGTCCTGACATATCTCAGGGAATGGCCACCAGCCAGATCCCCCGGCCTTGAGCAAGCTACACTAAAGACGCTCATGTTGATGGCACTTGTATCCGCTCAGAGGGTCCAGTCACTACACCTATTGCGACTGGACAACATGATCACAGCTCCAGACCAGATCTGTCGTTATCCAGCGACTGATCAAACAGAGCAGACCAGGAACACCTAATCCAGTCGTGGCTTACCCACCAGAACCACGGTTATGTGCCATGACCCACCTACTATCCTACATAGACACAACCAAAATATTCGAGGGAGATGAAAAGCCTTGTGGGTCAGTCACAAAAACCTTATGGTTGGGTGACGAGCCAAACCATTGCGAGATGGCTCAAGCAGGTGCTAGAAACTGCTGGGATAAACACTAACATGTACAAATTTTATTCCACCAGGGCAGCATCCATGTCGACGGCTAAAGAATGGACATGCCTATAGACCACATCCTGGCTACAGCAGGATGGTGGGGACGGAAAAGTCCGTTCAGAAATTTTATAATAAGCCGTTCGCAAAACCTGGTTTATTTGCAGTAAAGATTTACGAACTGCAAATATTTAATTTAAGCCCAGGGGAGCAACTTAATTCTTTGTTGTCATTGTTTAAAAAATACCATTGTGTTTTTCTACAAATAGACTCATTGGTTGATTACGATAACACTTCCTCCCTCAAGAACTTCGGCAGTGAGTGAAATGAAACTGTTACACGGTTTGAAATCACAGAGCTTTGAAATCTTCACGTAGTCACTCACGTGACTCCGAAGTAAAATAGTAAGATTAAACGAGAACTTACCAGTTTGAAGTTTGATCTGTATTTTATGAGGAGTTACGATGAGGGATTACGTGTCCTCCGCTCCCACCCTCATTATATGGATCAAACTAATAAATTGATGTCTCCTTATCTTTACTATGTTTACTTCAAAATAACTGTGTCTATCTGTGCTTCCACACCGCTGCTTGGAAGTATGCCGCGCCTGCGCACTGAGCGGGTTCTTCACGTAATCCCTCATCGTAACTCCTCATAAAATACAGATCAAACTTCAAACTGGTAAGTTCTCGTTTAATCTTACTATTTTAGATGATCAGCCATGATCATATTGAATGGTGGTGCTGGCTTGAAGTGCCGAACAGCCTACTCCTGCACCTATTTTCCCATGTTTCTATGTTTCTAACTTGTCCTATCTATCAACCTGTCTAAATGTTTCTTTAATGTTGGGATGGTCCCAGCCTCAACTACCTCCTCCAGCAGCTTGTTCCATACACCCACCACCCTTTGTGTGAAAACTTTACCCCACAGGTTCCTATTAAATCTTTTACCATTCATCTTAAACCTATATTTTCTGGTTCTTGATTCCCCTACTCTGGGCAAGAGACTCTATTCCTCTAATGATTTTATACACCTTTATAAGATCACCCCTCATCCTCCTGCACTCCAAGGTATTGGGGGTAGGGTGTTGACGTGGATAGAAAATTGGTTGGCAGACAGGAAGAGTAGGAGTGAACGGGTCCTTTTCAGAATGGCAGGCAGTGGCGAATGGAGTGCCGCAAGGCTCGGTGTTGGGGCCGCAACTGTTTACCATATATATTAATGATTTGGAAGAGGGAATTAGGAGCAACACTAGCAAGTTTGCGGATGACACAAAGCTGGATGGCAGTGTGAACTGTGAAGAGGATGTTAGGAGGTTGCAGGGTGACCTGGACAGGTTGAGTGAGTGGGCAGATGCGTGGCAGATGCAGTATAATATAGATAAATGTGAGGTTATCCACTTTGGTGGCAAAAGAAAGGGGGCAGATTATTATCTCAATGGGGTTAGGTTAGGTAAGGGGGAGGTGCAGCAAAACCTGGGCGTCCTTGTACACCGGTGACTGAAAGTTGGCTTATAGGTACAGCAGGCAGTGAAGAAAGCTAATGGAATGTTGGCCTACATAACAAGAGGATTTCAGTATAGGTGTAAAGAGGTTCTTCTGCAGTTGATAGGGCTCTGGTAAGACCACATCTGGAGTATTGTGTACAGTTTTGGTCTCCTAATTTGAGGAAGGACATCCTTGTGATTGAGGCAGTGCAGCGTAGGTTCACGAGATTGATCCCTGGGATGGCGGGACTGTCATATGAGGAAAGATTGAAAAGACTAGGCTTGTATTCACTGGAGTTTAGAAGGATAAGGGGGGATCTTATAGAAACATATAAAATTATAAAAAGGACTGGACAAGCTAGATGCAGGAAAAATGTTCCCAATGTTGGGCGAGTCCAGAACCAGGGGCCACAGTCTTAGAATAAAGGGGAGGCCGTTTAAGACTGAGGTGAGAAACAACTTTTTCATCCAGAGAGTTGTGAATTTGTGGAATTCCCTGCGTGGGAAGTGCGTGGGGAGTGCGTGGGGAGTGCGTGGGGAGTGCGTGGGGAATGCGTGGGGAGTGCGTGGGGAGTGCGTGGGGAGTGCGTGGGGAGTGCGTGGGGAGCGCGTGGGGAGCGCGTGGGGAGCGCGTGGGGAGCGCGTGGGGAGCGCGTGGGGAGCGCGTGGGGAGCGCGTGGGGAGCGCGTGGGGAGCGCGTGGGGAGCGCGTGGGGAGCGCGTGGGGAGCGCGTGGGGAGCGCGTGGGGAGCGGGTGGGGAGCGGTGGGGAGCGCGTGGGGAGCGCGTGGGGAGCGCGTGGGGGAGCGCGTGGGGAGCGCGTGGGGAGCGCGTGGGGAGCGCGTGGGAGCGCGTGGGGAGCGCGTGGGGAGCGCGTGGGGAGCGCGTGGGGAGCGCGTGGGGAGCGCGTGGGGAGCGCGTGGGGAGCGCGTGGGGAGCGCGTGGGGATCGCGTGGGGAGCGCGTGGGGAGCGCGTGGGGAGCGCGTGGGGAGCGCGTGGGGAGCGCGTGGGGAGCGCGTGGGGAGCGCGTGGGGAGCGCGTGGGGAGCGCGTGGGGAGCGCGTGGGGAGCGCGTGGGGAGCGCGTGGGGAGCGCGTGGGGAGTGCGTGGGGATTGCGTGGGGAGTGCGTGGGGAGTGCGTGGGGAGTGCGTGGGGAGTGCGTGGGGCGTGCGTGGGGAGTGCGAGGGGAGTCTGGCTCTAGTCAGCACGGCCTGGGCCGCACAAAGTAGTAAACTCGGCCAGGCCGCCAGGGTTAAAGTTGCGGGGAGGGCAGGAGTGTTGAGAAGGAGGGGGTCGGGGGTTCATGCCAGCAACTCACTCACCGCTGCCGCGTGGCTCCGGGCGCGTGGCTCGAAGGGCCAAATGGCCTAATCCTGCACCTATTGTCTATTGTCTCTGTCTCTCTCTCTGTCTCTCTCTCTGTCTCTCTCTCTGTCTCTCTTTCTGTCTCTCTCTCTGTCTCTCTCTCTGTCTCTCTCTCTGTCTGTCTCTCTCTCTCTGTCTCTCTCTCTCTGTCTCTCTCTCTCCCTCTGTCTAAATGGGGGTGCGTCTTCATTGCCGGGAAATACAGCACTTCGTTAAAAGACCAATTAATCCAGAAACAACGACTGGAAGATTCGTTCATGCGATCGGCGTGTGCGGTGAGCGTGTTAACTATATCTCCAGCACGTCCCCGAGTAGTGACGGGAATTAAAAGTTGGACAATGTAAAGTTTAGAAAATTGCCGTCACAATCCTCGTCAATCTTCTCTGCGCCCTTTCCAGCTTGACAACATCTTTCCTTTAACACGGTGCCCAGAACTCTTTTGAGGCCTCACCAACATCCTAGGCAGGTGTTGTAGACTATGTAGGTTTAAGTTGAGGGGAAAGATTTAACAAGGGCCTGACAGGGGACTTTTTAATTCAGCGAGTGATAGGTGCATGGAACGAGCTGCCAGAGAAGATATTGTAGCAAAGTCAGATACTTTGATCATTTGAATGAATGAATGAATGAATGAGTGAATGAATAAGAATAAGTTTATTGGCCAAGTATTCACATACAAGAAATTTGCCTTGGTGCTCCGCCCACAAGTGACAACATGACACTTTAAAAGACATTTGTACAGGTACATGGATAGGACAGGTTTAGAGAGCCATACGTGGGCAGATGGTCATGTTGGTCGGTAGGGGCAAGTTGGGCCGAAGGACCCGTTTCCATGCTGCATTACTCTATATGGGCCAAACATGGGAAAATGGGACTAGCTTAGATGGGGCATCTTTTTCGGCATGGGCGGGTTGGGATGAAGGGCCTGTTTCCGTGCTGTACGAAAATAAACTATAAACAATAGGTGCAGGAGTAGGCAATCCGGCCCCGAGCCAGCACCGCCATTCAATGTGATCATGGCTGATCATCCCCAATCAGTACCCCGTTCCTGCCTTCTCCCCATATCCCCCTGGCTCCACTATCTTTAAGAGCCCTATCTAGCTCGATGATTAGAGGCCAATTCACTGGATTTATTCAAGAGAGAGTTGGATTTACCTCTCAGGGCGAACGGAATCAAGGGATATGGGGAGAAGGCAGGAACGGGGTACTGATTGTGGATGATCAGCCATGATCACATTGAATGGCGGTGCTGGCTCGATGGGCCGAATGGCCTACTCCTGCAACGATATTTCTCTGTTTCCATGTTTCTGTGATTAAATGATGAGTCAACGGCATTAAATTCGCTACCAAAGCAAAACCCAGGTGATTGCTGGTGCAATTGAAATATAAATGTCTGCACTTAACTTAACTAGTTCAATAATGGTACAGTCACCCATCCATCACGAGGTCCTGCTCGACCTTAGACTGTACAATACATTCTGGGGCTGTGATTAAAACCATCTATGACGAATATTTGATATCAATTATACAGATCTTTAAATTAAAGAACAGGTTTTGTTTCACTGGTGCAGCGGGTAGAGTTGCTGCCTCACAGCGCCAGAGACCCGAGTTCGATCCTGACCTCGGGTGCTGTCTGTACGGAGTTTGCACGTTTTCCCTGTGACCTGCGTGAGTTTTCCTCCGGGCGCTCCGGTTTCCTCCCACACTACAAAGACGTGCGGGTTCGTAGGTTAATTGGCTTCTGTAAATTGTCCCCTAGTGTGTAAGGGAGTGGGATAACTAGTGTGAACAGGTGATCGATGTTCGGCGTGGACTCGGTGGGCCGAAGGGCCTGTTTCCATGCTGTATCTCTAAACTAAACTTGAAGGTACATTTCCAACTTATGGGCCTGTCCCAATTAGGCGATTTTTTTGGCAACTGCTGGCGACTGTCACAGTCGAAACAGGTCGCCGAAAACCGGCGTCTGGACCCCCCCCCCCCCCCCCCCCGACGACAATATCTACGACAATGTCTACAACAACCTACCGAAAGGTCTGAATGACAATAAAAGAATCTAATTCTAATTCTAATTCTAATTCACCTAGTCGACGTCAAGCTACGGCAAGCTACCGACAACCGGCGACTCATTAGGACGTCCACCTACGACAACCTGGAGCATTGTGTGCAGTTTTGGTCCCCTAATTTGAGGAAGGGCATTCTTGCTATTGAGGGAGTGCAGCGTAGGTTTACAAGGTTAATTCCCGGGATGGCGGGACTGTCATATGCTGAGAGAATGGAGCAGCTGGGCTTGTATACTCTGGAATTTAGAAGGATGAGAGGGTATCTCATTGAAACATATAAGCTTGTTAAGGGCTTGGACACGCTCGAGGCAGGAAACATGTTCCCAATGTTGGGGGAGTCCAGAACCAGGGGCCACAGTTTAAGAATAAGGGGTAAGCCATTTAGAACGGAGACAAGGAAACACTTTTTCTCACAGAGAGTGGTGAGTCTGTGGAATTCTCTGCCTCAGAGGGCGGTGGAGGTAGGTTCTCTGGATGCTTTCAAGAGAGAGCTAGATAGGGCTCTTAAAAATAGCGGAGTCAGGGGATATGGGGAGAAGGCAGGAACGAAGTACTGATTGGGGATGATCAGCCATGATCACATTGAATGGCCGAATGGCCTACTCCTGCACCTATTGTCTATTGCCTATCTCTGGAGATGCCCAGAGTAGGCAAATCGAGGACCAGAGGACATGTGTTCAAGGTGAAGGGGGAAAGATTTAATAAGAATCTGAGGGGTAACTTTTTCACACAGAGGGTGGTGGGTGTATGGAACGAACTGCCAGAGGAGGTGGTTGAGGCTGGGACTATCCCAAAGTTTAAGAAGCAGTTAGACAGGTACATGGACAGGACATGTTTGGAGGGATATGGACCAAGTGCAGGAAAGTGGGACTAGTACCTTTGGGCCATGTTGGCCAGTGTGGGCAAGTTGGGCTGAAGGGCCTGTTTGTTTCCACACTGTATCACTCTATGACTCTAATGAGAAGGAACGGGTGACATTTTGGGTCAAGACCCTTCTTCAGACTGAGAGTCAGGGGAGAGGGAGACACAGAGATATGGAAGGGTAAGGTGTGAAAACGAGAGATCAAAGAGGATGAGGTTCAAGGAAAATGTAGAATAGATCGTTGTTTTTATTATTATTATTATTGCTTTATTTATATAGCACGTTTGCATTGACACCAAAGTGCTTTACATAAATTAAATAATAAGTTTACATACAAACCATAGAAAAAGGTTAAAAATAAATAAAGAAAGAAAATGGACACATTATAGAGTTCAACACAAACGTCCCCCCACAACACAATCAAAAATTTCCACTGTGCGGAAAAGCAACAGAAAGTTAAGTCCTCTTCCTCTGAAACACCCGAGGTCGGGGCCCATTTGTGGCCTTGCAGCCAGTCCGATGATTTTCAGGGCCCTCTTGCCGTGAAGATGGAACACTGGCGTCGGGTGAAACAATTCCTCAAGCGGCTTGGAAAGTCTGGAGCGGCTGCCTCCTCCCCGGAGACCGGAGACCGGGGCACTCGTAGACTTCAGGCCGCGCCGACCCCGGCGAACTCGATCCCTGGCTCCGCGGCGCTCCAAATCCAGCGCCGCCCGCGGCCGGACGCCCGCAGCCCCAGCTCCGCGATGTTTGGATCGACGGCCACAGCGCTCCGGAGCTTACCGCTCGGCGACCCGGCAAGGCATCGCCCGCTCCGTGATGGTGTCCTTGCGCTGCACCGCCGCCGATGCTGTAGTCCCGGCCATTCCCGACAGGAAACGCCGCTCCATTCTCGATGGTAGGCCATGAGGACGGGGCGAAGAAGCAGCACAGAGGGATGCTGCCTCTCCGACCAGGTAGGGGACTAAGAATTAAAGTTTCCCCCTTCCCCACCCCCACCCACCACATAAAAGACCTCCACTAACATTTTGGACAGGACTTAAAATAAAAAAAAGGTGAAGAGACGGACTGCGGGCAGGCTGCCATACACAGACGGCGCCCACTCCCGCACATCCGCCATCTTGAGTTGTTAGCTAGCGGAAGGTGACAAACACTAGTGCTACGTTCGCCAAGGCCTGCTGGGTCTCCTGGTTGCTAAACAGTTCAACTCCCCTTGCCATTCTCACACTGACCTTTCTGTCCTGGGCCTCCTCCATTGTCAGAGTGAGGCCCAGCGCAAATTGGCGGAACAACGCCTCGTATTTCGCTTGGGCAGCTCACACCCCTGCGGTATGAACGTTGACTTCTCCAATTTTAGTTAACTGCAAATTGAATGGTGGTGCTAGATCGAAGGGCCGAATGGCCTACTGCTGCACCTATTGTCTATTGTCTATTGACCCAACCAAAACATCACCTATCCATGTTCTCCACAGATGCTGCCTGACCCGCTGAGTTACTCCAGCACTCTGTGTCCTTTCGTGTAATGTGTAGTTCCTCGGGTCGACTAAGTGAGAGGGAAACACCAGGGCCAGGATCTATCTGCGTTCATTGTTCCAGCTTGTACGCAGAATAGCTGCATATTGACAGGAAAAGGCCACAATGACACTCATTCACTAATTAAAATGCTTGCAAGCTTTTAAAAAGTGATGCAGCTGATTTAATCTTAGTTTGAAATCATGGCTAATACGGTCAGGTCCAAAATAATAGTTTTAGCAGTGAATCACCCTCCCTATTTATAAGCCGTATGCTATTCACACTCTATAGTGGATTATTACACAGGCCCTTATTTATAGCAAGGCAGTCTCTTACAAATTTAATTGTACACTAATGTCCTCTAGTTAAACCATCACTGGTGTCTGAAAGAGGAGGTGTGTTCTGCTGCAGTTAATAATAATACACTTTAACTACTCGTATAGATATATACTATAGAAAGACAAGGATAGGTGACGTCTCACAGAGTGCTGGAGTAACTCAGCGGGTCAGGCAGCATCTGTGGAGAACATGGATAGGTGACGTTTCACAGAGTGCTGGAGTAACTCAGCGGGTCAGGCAGCATCTGTGGAGAACATGGATAGGTGACGTTTCACAGAGTGCTGGAGTAACTCAGTGGGTCAGGCAGCATCTGTGGAGAACATGGATAGGTGACGTTTCACAGAGTGCTGGAGTAACTCAGCGGGTCAGGCAGCATCTGTGGAGAACATGGATACGTGACGTTTCACAGAGTGCTGGAGTAACTCATTTGGAAAGTGGTGAAATCATTGGACAAAGTCAGCATGGATTTACGAAAGGTAAATCATGTCTGACGAATCTTATAGATTTTTTGAGGATGTAACTAGTAGAGTAGATAAGGGAGAACCAGTGGATGTGTTATATCTGGACTTTCAGAAGGCTTTCGACTAGGTCCCACATAAGAGATTAGTATACAAACTTAAAGCACACGGTATTGGGGGTTCAGTATTGATGTGGATAGAGAACTGGCTGGCAGACAGGAAGCAAAGAGTAGGAGTAAACAGGTGCTTTTCAGAATGGCAGGCAGTGACTAGTGGGGTACTGCAAGGCACAGTGCTGGGACCCCAGCTATTTACAATAAATATTAATGATTTGGGCGAGGGAATTGAATGCAACATCTCCAAGTTTGTGGATGACACGAAGCTGGGGGGCAGTGTTAGCTGTGAGGAGGATGCTAGGAGGCTGCAAGGTGATTTGAATAGGCTGGGTGAGTGGGCAAATGCATGGCAGATGCAGTATAATGTGGATAAATGTGAGGTTATCCACATTGGTGGCAAAAACAGGAAAGTAGACTATTATCTGAATGGTGGCCGATTAGGAAAAGGGAAGATGCAACGAGACCTGGGTGTCACGGTACACCAGTCATTGAAAGTAGGCATGCAGGTGCAGCAGGCAGTGAAGAAAGCGAATGGTATGTTAGCATTCATAGCAAAAGGATTTGAGTATAGGAGCAGGGAGGTTCTATGCAGTTGTACAGGGTCTTGGTGAGACCACACCTGGAGTATTGCGTGCAGTTTTGGTCTCCTAATCTGAGGAAAGACATTCTTGCCATAGAGGGAGTACAGAGAAGGTTCACCAGACTGATTCCTGGGATGTCAGGACTTTCATATGAAGAAAGACTGGATAGACTCAGCTTGCACTCGCTAGAATTTAGAAGATTGAGGGGGATCTTATAGAAACGTACAAAATTCTTAAGGGGTTGGACAGGCTAGATGCAGGAAGATTGTTCCCGATGTTGGGGAAGCCCAGAACAAGGGGTCACAGTTTAAGGATAAGGGGGAAATCTTTTAGGATCGAGATGAGAAAAACATTTTTCACTAAAAGAGTGGTGAATCTCTGGAATTCTCTGCCACAGAAGGTAGTTGAGGCCAGTTCATTGGCTATATTTAAGAGGGAGTTAGATGTGGCCCTTGTGGCTAAAGGTATCAGGGGGTATGGAGAGAAGGCAGGTACAGGATACTGAGTTGGATGGACAGCCATGATCAAATTGAATGGCGGTGCAGGCTCGAAGGGCCGAATGGCCTACTCCTGCACCTATTGTCTATTTTTCTATCTCTGGAGAACATGGATAGGTGACGTGTCACAGAGTGCCGGAGTAACTCAGCGGGTCAGGCAGCATCTCTGGAGAATATCTTTCCCCTTAACCCCCCCACCCTCACCCCCCAACAGACTGAAGAGAGGTCCCAACCCAAGAGATCACCTATCCATGCTCTCCAGCATCTTAACTCCGACACCATCTGTGTTTGATTTCCACCAATGTACCATGAATTGCTATCAGATGATTTTTGTCAACCATCTTCACCATAAGTTCATAAGATCAGAAGTGATAGGAGCAGAATTAGGCCATTCAGCCCATCAAGGCAATGCCAACATTCAATCATGGCTGATCTATCTTTCCCTCAACCCCATTCTCGTGCCTTCTCCCCATAACCCCTGACACCCGCACTAATCAAGGATCTATCTATCTCTGCCTTAAAAATATCCACTTCTTTTTCTTATTCTAATCTTTTTTCAATGTAACAAAAAAAAAAAAAAAAGAAGTTGTACATAAAATGTATTATGAAAATATATATTAGGCACTTTGGTGCCATATGACTGTACTTAATTCTAATAAAATAAAATATTAAAAAAAAAATAAAAAAAAATATCCACTGACTTGACCTCCACAGCCGTCTGTGGCAAAGAATTCCACAGATTCACCACCCCCTGACTAAAGAAATTCCTCCTCATCTCCTTCCTAAATGAACATCCTTTAATTCTGAGGCTGTGGCCTCTGGTCCTGGACTCTCTCACTAGTGGAAACATCCTCTCCACATCCACTCTATCCAGGCCTTTCACTATTCGGTAAGTTTCAATGAGGTGTCCCCTCATCCATCTAAACTCCAGCGAGTACAGGCCCAGTGCCGACAAACGCTCATCATAGGTTAACCCACTCATTGCTGGGATCATTCTCGTAAATATCTGCTATCTGCAATACCACCCACCTTCGGGTGGGGCGTGGAAAAAAGCTTTTCACTGTCCCTCAGGGCGGCACAGTGGTGCAGCGGTAGAGTCTTTGGCACACAGCGCCAGAGACCCGAGTTCAATCCTGACTGCGGTCGCTGTCTGTACAGAGTTTGTACGTTCTCCCCGTGACCTGTGTAGGTTTTCTCCGGGTGCTCCGGTTTCCTCCCACAGTCTAAAGATGTGCAGGTTTGTAGGTTAATTGGCTGGTATAAATTGAGAATGTAACATTGTCCCTAGCGTGTGGAGGATAGTGTTAATGTGCGGGGATCGCTGGTCGGTGCGGACTAGGTGGGACGAAGGGGCTGTTTCTACGCTGTATCTCTAAACTAAAAACTAAACGTGACAATAAACTAAACAAAAAATTAAGACAATAGACAATAGGTGCAGGAGTAGGCCATTCGGCCCTTCGAGCCAGCACCGCCATTTAATGCGATCGTGGCTGATCATCCACAATCAATAACCCGTTCCTGCCTTCTCCCCATATCCCTTGACTTCCCCATATCCTATCTTCAAGAGCTCTGTCTAACTCTCTCATGAAAGCATCCAGAGAACCTGCCTCCACCGCCCTCTGAGGCAGAGAATTCCACAGACTCACAACTCTCTGTGTGAAAAAGTGTTTCCTTGTCTCTGTTCTAAATGGCTTGCCCCTTATTCTTAAACTGTGGCCCCTGGTTCTGAACTGCCCCAACATCGGGAACATGTTTCCTGCCTCCAGCGTGTCCAAACCCTTAATAAACTTATATGTTTCAATAAGAAACCCTCTCATCCTTCTAAACTCCAGAGTACACAAGCCCAGCCACTCCATTCTCTCAGCATATGACAGGCCCGCCATCTCGGGAATTAACCTGGTGAACCTACGCTGCGCTCCCTCAATAGCCCTGCCCGGAGGACCTGAACGTTCGTCGGTCGTCGAAGCTGGGAGGAAGACAGCAAGGGCCGGTAGGGGGGTGAACGAGGGTAATGCCTTCAAAGTCGCTGCAGGAGGCGCTGCCGGGACACAAAGATGGCCGGGCGAGGAGAGGAGAGGAGAGGGGAAGAGAGGAGAGGGACGTCAGTTCATGGGCCACGCCGGTCGAGGGTGACAGAGGAGGCCCTCAGAAGCCTGAGGCTCGCCTGGATTGGGAACCGCTGTGGTAGGCCGAGTTTGTGGGCTGACTGGACTGCGGAAACATAGGCTTATATTCACTAGAATTTAGAAGGATGAGAGGATATCTTATAGAAACATATAAAATTCTTAGAGGATTGGATAGGCTCGATGCAGGAATAATGGTCCCGATGTTGGGGGGGAGTCCAAAACCAGGGGTCACACAGTTTAAGAATAGTGGGTAGACCATTTAGGACTGAGATGAGGAAAAACTTCTTCACCCAGAGAGTTGTGAATCTGTGGAATTCTCTGCCACAGAAGGCAGTGGAGGCCGATTCACTGGATGTTTTCAAGAGAGAGCTAGATTTAGCTCTTAGGGCTAAAGGAATCAAGGGATATGGGGAGAAAGCAGGAACGGGGTACTGATTGTGGATGATCAGCCAAGAAGGTCAGCCAGCCATAGAAAGGCGGTGCTGGCTCGAAGGGACGAATGGCCTACTCATGCACTGATTTTCAATGTTTTTATGTTTCTGTGTGTAAAAATGCAAAAAGCATTTCACCGTGCAGTGAATTGGGGCAGTGTGGTGGAGCAGCGGTAGAGTTGCTGCCTCACAGCGCCAGAGACCCGGGTTCCATCCTGACTACGGGCGCTGTCTGCACAGAGTTTGTACGTTCTCCCCATGACTTGCGTGGGTTTTCTCCGGGTGCCCCGGTTTCCTCCCACACTCCAAAGACGTGCAGGTTTGTAGGTTGATTGGCTTGGTCGAATGGCCTACTCCTGCACCTATTTCCTATGTTTCTATGTTTCTATGTCCCTGCCACACTAGTCTACCTGCCCACGTTATGTCCATATCCCTTCAAACCTGTCCTATCCATGTACCTGTCTAACTGTTTCTTAAACATTAGGATAGTCCCAGCCTCAGCTACCTCCTCTGGCAGCTTGTTCCATACACCCACCACCCTCTGTGTGGAAAAAGTCTCGATTTTTAACAACAAAGACACCTTTTTCCAATTTTAATGAAAAAAATATGTTAACTTGCTGAAGGAACTGGTACTAAAAATAAACGTCAGAACTACACAATGAGGAGTATTTAGTGCCACTTAGGAAGTATGTGCATTCACCATTCAGCGAACTTCTACAATATTTATTACCTCTTTTTCATGTTAATTTTAATAAGTTAAGCCATCTGAAAGAAAATTAAATGTAATAATGAAATTGAAATGGTTCAAATGCTGTAAATGGCCCACTTGACTTTTACTAACGAGTCTGGCTGGTAACCTGCAGGTGGTTTATGGGGGAGAGAGATGAGCCATAAACCTGTGGTCAATGACACTAAAGCTTTAAAACACTATTACCCACAGCACGTTGGCTCAGCGGTAGAGTTGCTGCCTCACAGCGCCGGAGACCCAGGTTCCATCCTGACGACAGGTGCTGTCTGTACGGAGTTTGTACGTTGACCGGCGTGGGTTCTCTCCGAGATCTTCGGTTTCCTCCCACACTCCAAAGACGTGCGGGTTTGTAGGTTAACTGGCTTGTAAGAATTGTCCCCCAGTGTGTGTAGTGGGATAGTGTTAGTGTGCGGGGATTGCTGGTCGGCGCGGGCTCGGCGGGCTTGTTTCCGCACTGTATCTCTGAACAAAGAATAGGATAGGTTTAGAGGTATATGGGCCTTTAGCCAGAGGGTGGTGAATCTGGGGAATCCATTGCCACAGATGCCTGTGGACGTCAAGTCAAGGGGTATTTTTTAAGGTGGGAATTGACAGATACTAGATTTGTGCGTGTGTCAGGGAGAAGGCAGGGAGAAGGCAGGAGAATGGGGTTGTGAGGGAAAGATAGATCAACCATGATTGAATGGCGGAGTAGACTCGATGGGGCGAATGGCCCATTTCTGCTCCTACGACTTGTGAACGTGAACGTGGGCAGGTGGGACTCGTGTGGATGGGGCAGACAAAAATGCTGGAGAAACTCAGCGGGTGAGGCAGCATCTATGGAGCGAAGGAAATAGGCAACGTTTCGGACCGAAACCTTTCTTCAGACTATAGCAAGCAAGATAGACCACTCCTGCTAAATGCAATGGGCTGACGTGTAGTACGCAACGGAGTGGAACGTGGGCCTTTTTTTCACCCATTTCAGTAACCCGACCCAACCCGACCCGACTCGCAGTGTGATCAACGTTGCGGGGGAACAGTTTGTGTTAATAAATTATAATTCTGAAAATGAGGAGAAGAATTTTCCCAAATAACTTTTATTTTTACGAGGATGTTTCCGTAACCGGCTTCCGTCTCCGCACTAGTATCTTTGCTCCGCTATAGGATCTTTGGTGCGGAGACGGAAGCCGGTTACGGAAATGGGGCCGAAAATTACCCATGAATCTGCCCATGACCGTACTACGTCTTTTTCATCGAGTGGTCTATCTTGCTCGCTGTAGGATCTCTGACTCAAACATGGCTGCATACACACAGAATCTGACTGCACACTCGCTACTGTCTACAGACTGGATAAACTATATACACCAAAGATTATCTGCTCTATAATCTTTGATATACACAACATCTCCCTTTGTCCTGTGCAGCGCCACCTGCTGCACAGGAGGAGCAACGGATTCTCCCATAATGTCCACCAAACATCACAAAAAATATTTAAAATATTTTTACATTTTATTTTATGTGTGTGTGTGGGGGGGGGGGGAGGGGGTAGTTGAGAGAAACTTTTTTAAATCTCTCACCTCGATGGAGATGCCATTTTTATTTTCTCGTATTGCATCTCCGTCAGCACTGCGGCCTAACATGGAGGAGCTGGCGGCCTCTTGCTGGGGATCGACCACGGGAGCTCCAACCACGGGAGCCTGCGGGACTTAACATCGTGGAGCTCGGGCTACCTGGTTAGGGACCGACTTCGGGAGCTCCAATCCGCAGGGGCTTCGATCGGCCCGACGCGGGAGCTTCGATTGCCCCCACGGGCGATGGTTCGACTGCCCCGATCGTGGGAGAGTCAAGAGTTAAGAAGATTAGACTTTATTGCCTTCCATCACAGTGAGGAATGTGGGGAGTCCGCTGTGCTGGATGTTTAAGTTAACTTTTATGTAGTTGTGCGTCTTGTTGCTTTTTACTGGTATGACTGTATGGTAAATCGAATTTCGCTGTACCTTAAATGGTACACGAGACAATACAGGACAGTTGGACCATTGAACGTTGGGATAGTCCCATCCTCAACTACCTCCTTTGGCAGCTTGACCCCATGCACCCACCAACAAGTGGACAGTTTCTCAACCGGCATGGCAACTGAACCGTCCGCTCACCAACTACTGCGGTGGTGGGTGTATGGAATGAGCTACCAGAGGAGGTAGTCGAGGCAGGGACTGTCACGACTTATAAAAAAAACCCCGGATCGATACATGGAGGTTTAGAAATCGAATGGCATGATGGCCTTCATAACAAGAGGAGTTGAGTATAGGAGCAAAGAGGTCCTTCTGCAGTTCTACAGAGCCCTAGTGAGACCACACCTGGAGTATTGTGTGCAGTTTTGTTCTCCAAATTTGAGGAAGGACGTTCTTGCTGTTGAGGGAGTGCAGCGTAGGTTCACAAGGTTAATTCCCGGGATGGCGGGACTGTCATATGCTAAGAGAATGGAACGGCTGGGCTTGTACACTCTGAAGGATGAGAGGATATCTTATTGAAGCATGTATGATTATTAGGGGTTTGGACACGCTAGAGGCAGGAAACATGTTCCCGATGTTGGGGGAGTCCAGAACCAGGGGCCACAGTTCAAGAATAAGGAGTAAGCCATTTAGAACGGAGACGAGGAAACACTTTTTCTCACAGAGAGTTGTGAGTCTGTGGAATTCTCTGCCTCAGTGGGCGGTGGAGGCAGGTTCTCTGGATACTTTCAAGAGAGAGCTAGATAGGGCTCTTAAAAATAGCGGAGCCAGGGGATATGGGGAGAAGGCAGGAACGGGGTACTGATTGGGGATGATCAGCCATGATCACATTGAATGGCGGTGCTGGCTCGAAGGGCCGAATGGCCTACTCCTGCACCTATTGTCTATTGTCTATTGTCATTACATGGAGCGCAGGAGGATGAGGGGTGATCTTATAGAGGTGTACAAGATCATGAGAGGAATAGATCGGGTAAGTGCACAGTCTTTTAACCAGAGTAGGGGAATCAAGAACCAGAGGACATAGGTTTAAGGTGAGAGGGGAAAGATTGAACTTATTCGTTCAGAGTGTGCTGGGTGCCTGGAAGGGGAGGTAGTTGAGGAAGGCATTATGACAACATTTAGACAGGTACGTGGATAATTTGGGCGGTTGTTGGGCGGTCACAGTGACGCAGCGGTAGAGTTGCTGCCTTACAGCGAATGCAGCGCCGGAGACCCAGATTTGATCCCGACCACAGGCGCTGTCTGTACGGAGTTTGCACGTCCCACCGTGACCTGCGTGGGTTTTCTCCGAGTTCTTCGGTTTCCTCCCACAATCCAAAGATGCACAGATTTGTAGGTTAATTGGTTTGGTAAATATTAAAATTGTCCCAAGTAGGGATAGGATTGTGTTAGTGTGCGGGGATCGCTGGTCAGCGCGGACCTGGTGGGCCGCAAGGGCGTGTTTCTGCGCTGTAATCTCTAAACTAATCTAAACTAAATGTTTAAGAAAGAACTGCAGATGCTGGAAAAAAATCGAAGGTAGACAAAAATGCTGGAGAAACTCAGCGGGTGAGGCAGCATCTATGGAGCGAAGGAATAGGCATCGTTTCAGGTCAAGACCCTTCAGGCGATGTTTCGGGACGAGACCCTTCAGACAAAAATGCTGGAGAAACTCAGCGGGTGAGGCAGCGTCTGTGGAGGAAACGTCACCTATTCCTTCGCCCCATAGACGCTGCCTCACCCGCTGAGTTTCTCCAGCATTTTTGTCTATCTTAAACTAGACTATAACAACACTTGGACAGGTACACGGATAGGAAAGATTTAGAGGGAGCAATATAGAAACAAAGAATTGCAGATGCTGGCCTACACATAAGGACACAGAGTGCTGGAATAACTCAGCAGGTCAGGCAGCATCTTTTTAGCACTTTGCTTTCGTTTACTTTAGAGATACGGCGCGGAAACAGGCCCTTCGGCCCACCGAGTTCGTGCCGACCAACGATCTATGTACACGAACACTATCCCGCACACACTAGGGGCAATTTACAACTATACAGGAGTCAACTAACGGACAAACCTGTACGTCTTTGGAGCGTTGGGGGAAACCGGAGCACCCGGAGAAAACCCACACAGTCACTGGCGTCACGGTGGTGCAGCGGTAGAGTTGCTGCCTCACGGCGCCAGAGACCCGGGTTCCATCCTGACCACGGGTGCCGTCTGTACTGAGTTTGTACGTTCTCCCCGTGACCTGCGTGGGTTTTCTCCGGGTGCTCCGGTTTCCTCCCACACTCCAAAGACGTGCGGGTTTGTAGGTTAATTGGCTTAGGTATAAATGTAAATTGTGTAGGACAGTGTTGGTGTGCGGGGATCGCTGGTCGGTGCGGACTCGGTGGGACGAAGGGCCTGTTTCCGCGCTGTATCACTCTGTGGTTTATGAGAGAACTTGTCTGAAGCCCAGTCTCAATGAATGGTTGGCAGCACCACCTACTGGTGGCAAACACACACATCAGCCTGAAGAAGGGTCTCTACCTGAAATGTCACCTGTTCCTTCCCTCCAGAGGTGCTGCCTGTCCCGCTGAGTTACTCCAGCATCTTGTATCTATCTCACATCAGCTGCAGGTTCGGTATCGGAAACTGATCCACCTGATCACCCAGTTGCTAAACACTTTCCACTTTCCGCTCTCTGCAGAGACCGTTCCCTCCGCAACTCCCCAGGTCAACTCGTCCCTTCCTACCCAAACCACCCCCTCCCCTGGTACCTTCCCCTGCAACCGCAGGAGATGCAACATCTGTCCCTTTACCTCCCCCTCGACTCCATCCAAGGACCCCGGCAGTCTTTTCAGGTCAGGCAGAGGTTCACTTGCATCTCCTCCGACTTCATCTACTGCATCTGCTGTTCCAGGTGTGGACTCCTGTACATCAGCGAGACCATATTACTGTGCCTCCCTCTCCCCTGACTCAGTCTGAAGAAGGGTCTCGACCCGAAATGTCACCCATTCCTTCTCACCATACTGCCTGACCCGCTGAGTTACTCCAGCACTCACCTATCCATGTTCTCCAGAGATGCTGCCTGACCCGCTGAGTTACTCCAGCACTCTGTGAAACGTCACCTATCCATGTTCTCCACAGATGTTGCCTGATCTGCTGAGTTACTCCAGCACTCTGTGAAACGTCACCTATCCATGTTCTCCACAGATGCTGCCTGACCCGCTGAGTTACTCCAGCACTCTGTAAAACATCACCTATCCATGTTTTCCACAGATGCTGCCTGACCAGCACTCTGTGTCTATCAAGTCCAGTCAAGAGTCAAGAGAGTTTATTGTCATGTGTCCCAGATAGGACAATGAAATTCTTGCATCCTGCATAAACCAGCATCTGCAGTTCCTTCCTACACAAGTTTGGCCAGCCTCTCCTTAATTAAACTATTTTGTGTCCTTGCCCAACCATCTGAAGGTGGATTTTCCCCTGAAATAATATTTAGCATTCTCACCGTGAAATCTGACTTCAGGCTACACAATCTTTGGCTCCCGTCTCACTCTGAGATTGGCGGTGGTTTCATTCCAGCTCTGCAGTACATTAAACACCCGTGGAGTTTGCAGCATTTCGTTTTTGCATCTTCCCTTGTCCTTGGATATATTACGAGACACATTGCTGATGCTTCCAAAACTATTTGAGTTAATCCGACAATTATATCTACTGTAATTAGATCTTTGCATGTAACACTTTAACTCTCCCACTCCCATTCCCACACTGACCTTTCTGTCCTGGGCCTCCTCCATTGTCAGTGTGAGGCCCAGCGCAAATTGGAGGAGCAGCATCTCATATTTTGCTTGGGCAGCTTATACCCCAGCGGTATGAACATTGACTTCTTCAAGTAGCCGTCTCTCTCCATCCCCTCCCCCACCCGACCGGTTCGCCGACCAGTCTGACTGTCCTCCTGATTATATTTTACCCTTGTCTGCTTCGTTGTCACCTTCCCCTAGTTCAACATTTTCATTTTTCTTTGCCCCCTTTGATCGCTCGTTTTCACACCTTACCCTTTCCTATCTCCATGTCTCCCTCGCCCCTGACTCGCAGTCTGAAGAAGGGTCTCGAGTCCTGAAATTGTCACCCATTCCTTCTCTCCAGAGACGCTGCCCGTCCCGCTGAGTTACTCCAGCATTTTGCGTATTTCTTCGGTGTAAACCAGCACCTGCGGTTCCTTCCTACACGTTAATAATAAGAAAGTCCAGGCGGTCCATTCTGTCAATTGTGTAAAAATAAAAAAAAATGCTGGAGCAACTCAACAACATCCGTGTGGTTGAGGCAGTGCAGCGTAGGTTCACGGGATTGATCCCTGGGATGGCGGGACTGTCATATGAGGAAAGATTGAAAAGACTGGGTTTGTATTCACTGGAGTTTAGAAGGATGAGGGGATATCTTATAGAAACATATAAAATTATAAAAGGACTGGACAATCTAGATGCAGGAAAAATGTTCCCAATGTTGGGCGAGTCCAGAACCAGGGGCCACAGTCGTAGAGTAAAGGGGAGGCCGTTTAAGACTGAGGTGAGAAAAGACTTTTTCACCCAGAGAGTTGTGAATTTGTGGAATTCCCTGCCACAGAGGGCAGTGGAGGCCAAATCACTGGATGGATTTAAGGGAGAGTTAGATAGAGCTCTAGGGGCTAGTGGAATCAGGGGATATGGGGAGAAGGCAGGCACGGGTTATTGATTGGGGACGATCAGCCATGATCACAATGAATGGCTGTGCTGGCCTGAAGGGCCGAATGGCCTCCTCCTGCACCTATTTTCTATGTTTCTATGTTTCAAAAGGCACACAGGTTTGTAAGCTAATTGTCACATGGTGTACAGATACAGGATAAAGGGAATTAAGTTTCGTCTGAGGATCTCCAATGAAGTCAATGGCAGCTCAGGACCACTCTCGAGTTGATGATAGGATGGTTTAGGTTTATTAGAAACAGGCCCTTCAGCCCAACTTGACTATGGCAGACAGGAAGCAGCATGTGAGACTGGGAAAGCACATCTCGGACCCGCAAACGCGCAGCATAGCAGCACCGCAAGGCTGCGTACTCTCTCCTCTCCTCTACTCGCTCTCTACACCAATGACTGCACCTCCACCTCTGTCAAGCTTCTCAAGTTTGCGGACGACACAACCCTGATTGGACTGATCCAGGATGGGGAGGAATCTGCCTGCAGACAGGAAGTGTCACAGCTGGCGTCCTGGTGCCGTCGCAACAACCTGGAGCTCAATGCTCTTAAGACAGTGGAATTGATTGTAGACTTTAGGAGAGCTCCCCCTCCCCTCACCCCACTCACCGTCAACAACACCACAGTCACATCCGTGGAGTGTTTTAAGTTTCTGGGAACCATCATCTCCAAGGACCTTAAGTGGGGGGCTACCATCGACTCCACAGTCAAAAAGGCACAACAGAGGATGTATTTCCTACGGCAGCTGAGGAAACACAATCTGCCGCAGGCAATGATGGTCCAATTCTATACGGCCATCGTAGAGTCTGTCCTCACCTTCTCCATCATGGTCTGGTTTGGCTCAACCACCAAGCACAACACCCGGAGGCTGCAGCGAATCGTCCGATCAGCTGAGAAGGTTATTGGCTGCAACCTTCCCTCCATTGATGAACTGTACACTGCAAGGGCCAGGAAGCGAGCGGGCAAGATCATCTCTGACCCCTCTCACCCTGGCCACAAACTCTTTGAATCACTTCCCTCTGGAAGGCGACTCCGGACTGTCAAAGCTGCCACAGCCAGACATAAAAACTGTTTTATCCACAAGTAGTTGCTCTACTCAATAACCAAAAATCTGTAGCCTCCCTTTGCTCTGGTATTTTATTTAATTCACTTGTTTAATCAATAATGTTTTATTATTAATGTTTAATGTTTAATGTGTCATTCCTAACTGTCACTGTATGTCAGTGGTCGGAGCACCAAGGCAAATTCCTTGTATGTGAATACTTGGTCAATAAACTTATTGATTCATTCATGTTTACCAAGATACCCCGTCTACACTTTGGCTCCATATCCCTCCAAGCCTTTCCTATCCATGTACCCATTCAAATATCTTTAAGATATTATTATGTACCTGCTTCAACTATCTCATCTGCCAGCTCGTTCCCCGATACCTGGGTTTATTAGGAAGCGGCCGATTCGGAACTCCGAGCCGCTGAGAGTGTTCTTCTGACGCCGGAGTTGCATCATGCGGAGAGGGCCTGAAACATCGGGCCGCCGTAGCGGCGACTGCGGAGGCCTCAATAGGCCCCGACCACGGGTGAACAAGAGGAAGTGGACTGAACTTTGCTGCCTTCCCTCACAGTAGCAAACGTTGATTCCGCTGTGGGGGATGTTTTATGTTAAATTCTGTCGTGTGTTGTGTTCTTTTTATTCGTGTGGCTGTACGGCAACCCAAATCTCACTGCACCAATTGGTGCATGCGACAAATAATGTAAACTTGAACTTGAACTATTATTCACGCGTGGTGGTGCGCGCTTTCAAGCTTCTGTGCCTTCTGCCGGACGGGAGCGGGGAGAAGAAGGAATGACCGGGGTGGGACAGGGACAAGTCTTTGATTGTGTCGGCTGCTTTCCCGAGGCAGCATGAAGTGTAGATGGAGTCGATGATGGGGAGTGTGGTCTGTGTGATGGACTGGGCTACATCTACAATGGTGGGGAGTGTGGTCTGTGTGATGGACTGGGCTACATCTACAATGGTGGGGAGTGTGGTCTGTGTGATGGACTGGGCTACATCTACAATGGTGGGGAGTGTGGTCTGTGTGATGGACTGGGCTACATCTACAATGGTGGGGAGTGTGGTCTGTGTGATGGACTGGGCTACATCTACAATGGTGGGGAGTGTGGTCTGTGTGATGGACTGTGTGACCTCTTACAGATAGCGGAGTCAGGGGATATGGGGAGAAGGCAGGAACGGGGTACTGATTGGGGATGATCAGCCATGATCACATTGAATGGCTATGTCAACAGCGTGAAGTGTAGATGGAGTCGACAAACGACAGCCTGTGAGGGAGTAACTCGTGCCAGAGGCACCCAGGGGTTTCTTGACGTGTCACCTTCACATTTGTTTTCACACATTTCCAGAGTAATTTTCCACCACCGACAGTGAGAAATATGCTTGGCTGTTCCTCATATCTTTGTAATTTGACAATTTGACAAATCCATGGCTAAATGAGTATTGGAGTATTGCACAGAGTGCTGGAGTAACTCAGCGGGTCAGGCAGCATCTGTGGAGAACATGGATAGGTGACGTTTCACACAGTGCTGGAGTAACTCAGCGGGTCAGGCAGCATCTGTGGAGAACATGGATAGGTGACGTTTCACAGAGTGCTGGAGTAACTCAGCGGGTCAGGCAGCATCTGTGGAGAACATGGATAGGTGACGTTTCACAGAGTGCTGGAGTAACTCAGAGGGTCAGGCAGCATCTGTGGAGAACATGGATAGGTGACGTTTCACAGAGTGCTGGAGTAAAGCCCCTGTCCCACTTTCACACCTAATTCACGACTTTTTTTACTCGTGGACATTTTTCATCATATTGAAAGAACGCCCGACCTACTTGATGCCACGAGTACCTACGACTAGCATCACGACCTACCTACGACCTTGTGACGACCATGCTGCGAGTATGAGTCAAGGGCAAACTCGGCGGAGGTCGTGGATTAGGTCGTCACAGTGGGACAGGCCCTTTACTCAGCGGGTCAGGTAGCATCTCTGGAGAACATGGATTGGTGATGTTTCGGGTCGAGACCCTTCTTCAGACTCTGAAGATTCTTGCCCCGAAACGTCACCCATTCCTTCTCTCCAGAGATGCTGCCTGTCCCGCTGAGTTAATCCAGCATTTTGTGTGTATCTTCGCTGTAAACCAGCACCTACACCTTCTGACACATTGGAGTACTGCGCGCAGTTCTGGATGTGGATGCTTTGGTGAGATTGGAAAGAAAGAGGTTACGGGGAGAATGGGGTTAGGAGGGAGAGACAGATCAGCCATGATTGAATGGCGGAGTAGACTTGATGGGCCGAATAGCCTGATTCTGCTCCTAAAAGAGCTAGATAGGGCTCTTAAAAATAGTAGTCAGGGGATATGGGGAGAAGGCAGGAACGGGGTACTGATTGGGGATGATCAGGCATGACCACATTGAATGGTGGTGCTGGCTCAAAGGGCCGAATGGCCTACTCCAGCACCTATTGTCTATTGACTATTGTCTAAAACATGATCTTATGATTTTATGAAGTAGTATTTACAACTATGAGCGGCGTAGATAGGGTAGACAGTCAGAACCTTCTTCCCAGGGTGGAAATATCCACCACTAGAGGGCGCAGCTTTAAGGTGAGAGGGGCAACGTTTAAAGGAGATGTGCGGGGCAGGTTTTTTTTACACAGAGAGTGGTGGGTGCCTGGAACGCGCTGCCGGGGGTGGTGGTGGTGGAGGCAGATACGGTAGTGGTGTTTAGATAGACACATGGATGTGCTGGGAATGGAGAGATATGGATCAAGAGTGCGAGTGAGTGTGTCAGTGAGTGTGAGTGTGTGTGTTAGAACGTGACTGAGTGTGTTAGGGTGTGACTCAGTGTGTTAGGGTGTGACTGAGTGTGTTAGAATGTGACTGAGTGTGTTAGAGTGTGTTAGTGTGTGACTGAGTGTGTTAGAGTGTGACTGAGTGTGTTAGAACATGACTGAGTGTGGCTGAGTGTGACTAAGTGTGTTAGAACATGTCTGAGTGTGACTGAGTGTGTCTGAGTGGGACTGAGTGTGTTAGAGTGTGACTGGGTGTGTTAGAGTGTTCTGAGTGTGTTAGTGTGTGACTGAGTGTTAGTGTGTGTCTGAGTGTGTTAGAATGTGTCTGAGTGTGTTAGAACGTGTGTGAGTGTTAGAACGTGTCTGAGTGTGTTAGAGTGTGACTGAGTGTGTTAGAGTGTGTTTGAGTGTGTTAGTGTGTGAGTGAGTGTGTTAGAGTGTGTCTGAAGGTCTTAGTGTGTGACTGAGTGTGTTAGAGTGTGTCTGAGTGTGTTAGAGTGTGTCTGAGTGTTAGTGTGTGACTGAGTGTGTTAGAGTGTGGCTGAGTGTGTTAGAGTGGGTCTGAGTGTTTTAGAGTGTGTCTGAGTGTGTTAGAACGTGTGAGTGTGCAGAATTAGGCCATTCAGCCCATCAAGCCCACTCCGCCATTCAATCACGGCTGATCTATCTTTCCCTCCTAACCCCGTTCTCCTGCCTTCTCCCCACGACCCCTGACACCCGTACTAATCAAGAATCTATCCTGTGTCTCGCACCCACTGCCCTCTGCTGAGTTTGCTGAGAGGACTCGGTGTCCTGGTGTGATGGGGCATATTGATGTCTTTATGATCAGCGTCATTTTTCAACATAAAATGTTAAACGTTACTGATCGCACCGCTTCTAGACACGGTGGTGAAGGATAGATGGAGTTCTTGTCGCCATTTATCATTTTAATCGTGATGAATGGATGGAGAGTAATGGGATTACGACCTTTATCACAGCTATTTCTTTCTACCTCGTCATGCAGCAAGGTCATGTTCACTGCCCGGGCATCGAGACTGTGCTCCACACAATCTACCCTCCTCACAATAGATTCAACCCTGCCCCGTGATAACGGCCACTGGCAAACACACTCTGACACACTCAGTCACACTCTGACACACTCTGGCACACGGAGTCACACTGACACAATATCACACACTCTGTCACACGAGTCACACTGGCACACTCTGACATACTTATTCACACTCTTACACATTCTGACACACTCTGACACACTCTGGCACATGGAGTCACATTCTGACACACTTAGTCACACTACGACACACTTAGTCACACTCTGATACACGTGTACACGCTCTGACACACTCTGACACTTAGTCACTCTCTTACACACTCTGTCACACTATTCAGCTCAGTCACACTCAGTCACAGTGACACATTCTGGCACACTCAATCACACTCTGACACGCTGCCACACTCAGTCATAGTCTGACACATTCTGACACACTCTGACACATGGAGTCATACCTGATACACGGAGTCACACTCTGACACACTGTGACACACTCACTCACACTCTGACACACTCAGTCACACTCTGACACGTGGCGTCACTCTCTGACACACTCTAACACACTCTGACGCACTCTGATACATGGAGTCACACTCTGCCACATGGAGTCACACTCTGACACTCTGACACACCCAATCACACTCTGACACACTCAGTCACTCTCTGACACACTTTGACACACTCAAACACACCCAACCACACTCTAACACACGCTGGCACACTCTGACACACTCAGTCACACTTTGACACACTCTGACACACTTTGACACATGGAGTCACTCTCTGACACACTCAGTCACACTAAGATGCCAAGTTATACAGATCTCCTCAGCCTGCCTGGATAGGACAGGTTTGTAGGGATATGGGCCAAACGCAGACAGGTGGGACTAGTGTAGGTGGGACATGTTGGTCGGCGTGGGCACGTTGGGCTGAAGGACCTGTTTCCGTGGTGTACGACTCTATAACCATGTCCCCCCATTCCCCCGCATCCGTGTACGTATCTAAGAGCCCCCTACCCCTATCGTATCTGCCTCCTCCACCACCACCGCCCCCCGGCAACGCGTTCCAGACCACCACCACCCTCTGCGTGAAAATCTTGCTCCGCACATCGCCTCTAAACTTTCCCCCTCTCACCTTAAAGCTGCGCCCTCTAGTGTTGGACATCTCCACCCCGGTGAAGAAGGAATCGGACTGTCCACCATATCTAGGCTTCTCATCATCTGCGGAATCTGCCTTCAGGAAGTGGTGTTCACTGGAACTCTTTGCCACGGAAGGCGGTGGAGGCCAAGTCAGTGGATATATTTAAGGCAGAGATAGACAGATTCTTGATTAGTATGGGTGTCAGGGGTTATGGGGAGAAGGCAGGAGAATGGGGTGGGGAGGGAGAGATAGATCAGCCGTGATTGAATGGCGGAGTAGACTTGATGGGCCGAATGGCCTAATTCTGCTCCTATCACCTATGAACGTACTGACAAAGCAGTTTGCATAGTTTGCTGAGTCAGTTCAGAGTGTGGATCTGGAGTTACCTGTAAGGATTTACAACGTTGACACGAGACTTTTCTCCCATGACAAGGTATTGATTGCTGGCTCGAAGGGCCAAATGGCCTCCTCCTGTACCTATTTTCTATGTCTTTTCTATGTCTATTTAGCTGATTGTCACAGTGTGATTGGAGGAACAGCATCTCATATTTCGCTTGGGCAGCTTACAGCCCAGTGGTATAAATATTGATTTCTCTCACTTCAGGTAGCCCCGGCATTCCCTCTCTCTCCATCCTTCCGCCACCCAAGTCGCACCAGCTTCTTGTTCTCATCCAACAAACAGCTGACAATGGCCTGTTTCCTTTATCATCGTTAGTTGTTTGCATATCTTTCATTCATTGTTCTTTATCTCTCCACATCACCGTCTGAAGAAGGGTCTCGACCCGAGACGTTACCCATTCCTTCTCTCCAGAGATGCTGCCTGTCCCGTTGAGTTACTCCAGCACTCTGTGAAACGTCACCTATCCATTTTCTCCAGCGATGCTGCCTGTCCCGCTGAGTTACTCCAACATTTGGAGTTTATCTTTGGTTTTAACCAGCATCCGCAGTTCCTTTCTACCGCACACTCCTTCGAAATTCTACAGAGCGGCACGGTGGCGCAGCGGTAGAGTTACTGCCTCACAGCGCCAGCGACCCAGGTTCCATCCTGACTACGGGTGCTGTCTGTACGGAGTTTGTACGTTCACCCCGTGACCTGCGTGGGTTTTCTCCGGGTGCTCCGGTTTCCTCCCACACTCCAAAAGCGTGCAGGTTTGTAGGTTAATTGACTTCGGTATAAATGTCAATTGTCCCTAGAGTGTGTAGGATAGTGTGAGTTTGCGGGGATCGCTGGTCGGCGTGGACTCGGTGGGCCTAAGGGCATGTTTCCACGCTGTATCACTAAGCTGGCCCTTCGGCCCAACATGACCATGCCACCCATCATGCCCCATCTAAACTAGTCCCAGACTGATTCCTGGGATGTCAGGACTTTCATATGAAGAAAGACTGGATAGACTCGGCTTGTACTCGTTAGAATTTAGAAGATTGAGGGGGGATCTTATAGAAACTTACAAAATTCTTAAGGAGTTGGACAGGCTAGATGCAGGAAGATTGTTCCCGATGTTGGGGAAGTCCAGAACAAGGGGTCACAGTTTAAGGATAAGGGGGAAATCTTTTAGACCGAGATGAGGAAAACATTTTTCACACAGAGAGTGGTGAATCTCTGGGATTCTCTGCCACAGAATAGAATAGAATAGAATAGAATAGTTTCTTTATTGTCATTGTAACATGAACCATGTACAACGAAATTGTAAAATGTCAGCCAGTCAGTGCACCATTCAAACATTTCTAAAAGCTAACGATACATACAAAGTAAAATATTTAAAAAGATAAACAACTAAAATAAATATCATAAAAATAGCACGCATAAACACCCAGCCCTACATCCTTCTGTCGATTTCATGTATGTATGTATCGCCCCTGCGTTCCTTGGCGGCTACATTTAGTGCCTTTATAGCAGTGGGGTAAAAACTGTTTTTAAGTCTGTTTGTCCTTGTCCTTGTAGATCTGTACCGTCTGCCTGACGGTAACAGTTCAAACAGGGAGTGTCCGGGGTGGGAAATGTCCTTTATAATACTCTGGGATTTTTTGATGCAGCGGGAACTGTGTAAGTCCTCCAAGGTAAGGAGAGGGCATCCGACAATCCTCTGGGCGTTGTCAATGGCCCTCTGGAGCGCTTTCCTCTGAGCCGCTGTGCAGCTGGTGTACCATACGCATACACAGTATGTTAGGAGGCTCTCAATGGAGCACCGATAAAAGGACAGCAGCAGTCTCTGAGTGATGTTATTCTTCCTGAGCACCCTCAGGAAGTGCAGTCTCTGCTGGACCTTTTTCAGCAGCGCAGAGGTGTTCACGCTCCACGTCAGGTCCTCCTCAATATGGATTCCCAGGAAGCGGAAATCCGCCACCCTCTCCACACAGTCCCCTCTGATAATTAATGGTACCATGTCCGTTTTATTCTTCCTGAAGTCTATTATTATCTCCTTGGTCTTTAAGGTGTTAAGGAGCAGGTTATTTTCTCCACACCACACTGTCAGCTGCTCCACCTCATCCCGGTAGGCGTACTCGTCCCCCCCGGAGATGAGTCCCACCACCAGGTAGTTGAGGCCAGTTCATTGGCTATATTTAAGAGGGAGTTAGATGTGGCCCTTGTGGCTAAAGGGATCAGGTGGTATGGAGAAAAGGCAGGTACAGGATACTGAGTTGGATGATCAGCCATGATCATATTGAATGGCGGTGCAGGCTCGAAGGGCCGAATGGCCTACTCCTGCACCTATTTTCTATGTTCTATGTTTCTATTCATGTTCTGCAGCAAGCAAAAATAATACCTCATAAGGTCATAAGGAATAGAAGCAGAATTAGGCCATACGGACCATCTAGTCTATTCCGCCATTCAATCATGGCGGACCTATCTATCCCTCCTAACCCCATTCTCCTGCCTTCCCCCCACAACCCCTAATCAAGAATCTATATATCTCTGCCTTAAAAATATCTTGACTTGGCCTCCACAGCCGTCCGTGGCAAAGAATTCCACAGATTCACCACCCTCCAACTAAAGAAATTCCTCCTCATCTCCTTCCTGAAAGAATGTCCGTTAATTCTGAGGCTGTGACCTCTAGTCCTAGACTCTCCCACCAGTGGAAACATCCTCTCCACATCCACTCTCTCCAGGCCTTTCACTACTGAGGAAGGGTTTCCTATTTCCTTCGCTCCATAGATGCTGCTGCGCCCGCTGAGTTTCTCCAGCACTTTTGTCTGCCTTCGATTTTCCAGCATCTGCAGTTCCTTCTTAAAACACTTTCACTACTCTGTACGTTTCAATGAGGCCCCCTCCCCTCATCCTTCTAAACTCCAGCGAGTACAGGCCCAGTGCCGTCAGACGCTCATCATATGTTAACCCACTCATTCCTGGGATCGTTCTTGTAAACCTCCTCTGGACCCTCCCCAGAGCCGGCACATCCTTCCTCAGATACGGGGCCCAGAATAACGGGCACCTGTAGAAGTTAGAGAGAGTCCTGCTTGACAAACCGACTCTCCGTAATCTTCTCAGGAAGTAAAGGCGCTGATGTGCTTTCTTAATAATTGCATCAGTGTTCTCAGAAAGACCAGGAAAGATCTTCAGAGGTGTGCACGCCCAGGAATTTGAAGCTCTTGACCTTTTCAACCATCGACCCCGTTGATATAAACGGGGCTGTGGGTCCCCCTCCTACTCCTTCCAAAGTCCACAATCAGTTCCTTGGTTTTGCTGGTGTTGAGGGCCAGGTTATTGTGCTGGCACCATATGGACAGTTGCTCGATCTCTCTTCTATACTCTGACTCATCCCCATCAGTGAGACATCCCACAACAGTGGTGTCGTCAGCGAACTTGATGATGGTTGTTGACTTTAGTCATTGGTTGACACAAAGAAGACTTCAAGATGAGTTCGCATCAAAGTTAATTTTATTCAGAGACTATATGGATAATGGTTACACACATTGCAAGCATAGTTGTCATACAACAGGAATAATCCATAAAGATTTAGCATTAAGATGCACTCTGCTTATGAAAGTTATTATGGAGATATTATTATGTCCCTCAGCACAGAACGTCATGCAGGTAGTATCGTACTGTGACTCCAGACAGCCCTTTAAATCATAATGTGTAGAAGTATATAACATTATGAGAGGCATAGAGAGGGCCAGACAGCCAGAACCTTTTTCCACAGGGTGGAAAAGTCAAAGCTTTTAAGGTGAAAGCTATAAAGGAGATGTGTGCGGTAAGTTTTTTTCCCACAGAGGGTGGTGGGTGCCTGGAACACACTGCCAGGGGTGGTGGTGACAATAGACAATAGGTGCAGGCGTAGGCCACTCGGCCCTTCGAGCCAGCACCGCCAATCAATGTGATCATGGCTGATCACCCCCAATCAGTACCCCGTTCCTGCCTTCTCCCCATATCCCCGGACTCCACTATATTTAAGAGCCCTATCCAGCTCTCTCTTGAAAGTATCCAGAGAACCGGCCTCCACCTCCCTCTGAGGAAGAGAATTCCAGAGACTCACCACTCTCTGTGAGAAAAAGTATTTCCTCGTCTCCGTTCCAAATGGCTTACCCCTATTCTTAAACTGTGGCCCCTGCTTCTGGACTCCCCCAACATCGGGAACATGTTTCCTGCCTCTAGCGTGTCCAAACCCTTAACAATCTTATATGTTTCAATAAGATATCCTCTCATCTTTCTAAACTCCAGTGTACAAGCCCAGCTGCTCCATTCTCTCAGCATATGACAGTCCCGCCATCCCGGGAATTAACCTTGTAAACCTACGCTGCACTCCCTAAATAGCAAGAATGTCCTTCCTCAAATTAGGGGACCAAAACTCCACACAATACACCAGGTGTGGTCTCACTAGGGCCCTGTACAACTGCAGAAGGACCTCTTTGCTCCTATACTCAACTCCTCTTGTTATGAAGTCCAACATGCCATTCGCTTTTTTCAATGCCTGCTGTACCTGCATGCTTACTTTCAGTGACTGATGAACAAGGACTGATGAGGCAGATACGATAGTGGTGTTTAAGAGGATAGGCACATGGATATGCAGGGAATGGAGGGACATGGATCATGTGCAGGCAGGGGGGAGTTTAACTTAACATCATTGCCACAGACGGCTGTGGAGGCCAAGTCAATGGATATTTTAAGGTGAAGATGGACAGTTTTTGACCAGTTGGAGTGCCTTGGGTTATGGGGAGAATGCAGGAGAATAGGGTTAGGAGGGAGAGCTAGATCAGCCATGATTGAATGGCGGTTGACTTGATGGGCTGAATGGCCTAATTCTGCCCCTGTCACTTTTCAACTTATCGTTTTTGGCACAGATCATTGTGGGACAAAGGGCCTACGCTTGTATGAAGAAGGGTCTCGACCCGAAACGTCACCCACACCTTCTCTCCAGAGATGCTGCCTGTCCCGCTGAGTTAAAGGGCCTGTCCCAACCTGCCGATTTGTCTCGGCAACTGCCGGCGTCGTAGCAGTGTCGCC
Organism: Amblyraja radiata; assembly: GCF_010909765.2. Classification (NCBI taxonomy): domain Eukaryota; kingdom Metazoa; phylum Chordata; class Chondrichthyes; order Rajiformes; family Rajidae; genus Amblyraja; species Amblyraja radiata. The sequence continues at coordinate 120,798,487 of NC_045957.1, read as the reverse complement.
AAAAGATTTTGAACATTTCGAAATCCAGTGGCGACAAATAAAATGTTGCCGCGTATTTTTCGGTGACCTGATACGCCAGTCCATGAAAAAACCACCAAGTGGGACAAGCCCTTTACTCAAGCTTTTTGTGCCAAACTTACATAGAAACATAGACAGAGAAACATAGAAAATAGGTGCAGGAATAGGCCATTCGGCCCTTCGAGCCTGCACCGCCATTCAATATGATCATGGCTGATCATCCAACTCAGTATCCCGTACCTGCCTTCTCTCCATACCCCCTGATCCCTTTAGCCACAAGGGCCACATCTAACTCTCTCTTAAATATAGCCAATGAACTGGCCTCAACTATGTTCTGTGGCAGAGAATTCCACGGATTCACCACTCTCTGTGTGAATTTTTTTTTTCTCATCTTGGTCCTAAAAGATTTCCCCCTTATCCTTAAACTGTGACCCCTTGTTCTGGACTTCCCCAACATCGGGAACAATCTTCCTGCATCTAGCCTGTCCAACCGCTTAAGAATTTTGCACGCTTCTAGAAGATCCCCCCTCAACCTTCTGGACTGTTCTGTGTTCTATGTGTTTCTGTGCCGCGTGGCTCGGTGACCCTGTGACTCTGCGACTAAGTGGCTGGGACAGAAGCAGGCAGCAGATGGACATGTGTTCCGTCTCCCCTTGTGAGCAGCTGGGGCGAGGGCTTCATGTCTCAGCCGTGGGGCGAGGTGTGCGACAGAGCTGCTTGCTCCTCACCGCCCCCCCCGCCCCCGACACAGAGCTTCCCACACGCTGCCTGACTCAGTGAGATCCGAGCCGCAGCTGGCCTCTCTGCAGAAGATGCGACTGTGACAGAAGCACAGCAAACATAGGAGGTGCAACTTCAAGTAACCCTTGCTTTCCCCTCTCTCTCTCCATCCCCGCCCCCACCCTCGTTCTCTCGACTAGTCTGATTAAATATTACTGATTGTACGCCTGTTGTCACCTTCCCCCTCAGCCGACAATCAAACGTTCTACATTTCCTTGGTACACGAAATTGCTGGGGAAACTCAGCGGGTGCAGCAGCATCTATGGAGCGAAGGAAATAGGCGACGTTTCGGGCCGAAACCCTTCTTCAGTTCTACATTTCCTTCATGCTTTGATCAGTCTGCTTTGATCAGTCGTTTTCACACCTTACCCTTCCATATCACTGGAAGACAAAATGCTGGACAATAGACAATAGACAATAGGTGCAGGAGGAGGCCATTCGGCCCTGCTAGCCAGCACCGCCATTCACTGTGATCATGGCTGATCATCCCCAATCAGTACCCCGTTCCTGCCTTCTCCCCATATCCCCTGACTCCGCTATCTTTAAGAGCCCTATCTAGCTCTCTCTTGAAAGTATCCAGAGAACCGGCCACCACCGCCCTCTGAGGCAGAGAATTCCACAGACTCACAACTCTCTGTGAGAAAAAGTGTTTCCTTGTCTCCGTTCTAAATGGCTTACTCCTTATTCTTAAACTGTGTGGCCCCTGGTTCTGGACTCCCCCAACATCGGGAACATGTTTCCTGCCTCTAGCGTGTCCAAGCCCTTAACAATCTTATATGTTACCCTCTCATCCTTCTAAACTCCAGAGTGTGCAAGCCCAGCTGCTCCAGCGGAGAAACTCAGCGGGTGACGCAGCATCTATGGAATGAAGGGATAGGCGACGTTTCGGGTCACCTTCAGATTGATGAGGGGGGTGGGCGGGAAGAAGAAAGGAAGAGGCGGAGGCAGTGGGCTTGTGGGAGAGCTGGGAAGGGGAGGGGAAGGAGGGAGAAAGCAGGGACTACCTGAAATTGGAGAAGTCAATGTTCATACCACTGGGGTGTAAACTGCCCAAGCGAAATATCAGGTGCTGCTCCTCCACTTTACGGTGGGACTCGATATCTCTAGCCTCTAGTCTCCATATCTCTAGTCTCTCACTCCTCTGACTCTCTCTCAAGGGCCTGTCCCACTTGGCGATTTTTTCGGTGACTGCCGGCATAATTGACTGACATATCAGGTCACCGAAAAAGTCGCGACGCGATGCGGCGGTTACGACATATTGACGCGCGGTGTCTCCTCGAGTGTCGCAACAATTTTTTTGTCGCCGCTGGATTTTGAAATGTTCAAAATCTTTCGGCGACCCTTATACGTCAGTCAATGACGCCGGCAGTCGCCGAAAATATCGCCAAGTGGGACAGGCCCTTCGGTCTGAAGAAGGGTCTTGACCAGAAACGTCACCCATTCCTTCTCTCCGGAGACGCTGCCTGTCCCGCTGAGTAACTACAGCTTTTTGTTTCTGTCCGAGATGTTAACTGTGGTTCAGTTTAATTTCGAGATGCATCACGGAAGTAGGCCGATCGGCACACCGAGTCCACGCCGACTAGCGATCCCCGCACATTAACACTGTCCTACACACACAATTTTGTAACAAGCCAATTAACCTACAAACCTGTACGTCTTTGGAGTGCGGGAGGAAACCGGAGCACCCAGAGAAAACCCACACAGGTCACGGGGAGAACGTACAAACGCCATACAGAGAGCACCCGTAGTCGGGATGGAACCCGGGTCTCCGGCGCTGTGAGGCAGCAGCTCTACCCGCTGCGCCACCGTGCCGCTCGGTGAATTGGAAGTTGGAAAGTTTGTTTTTCACAGAGGATGGTGTGTGGCTGGCTGCATCAGGCAACATCTCTGGAGAACTGAAGAGTCACAGTGTGACACAGCGTGGAAAAACATCCCTCTGTCCAACCTGCCCACAGCGGCCAACATGCCCCAGCTACACTTGTCCCACCTGCCCGCATTCAGCCCATATCCCTCTAAACCTGTCCTATCCATGTACCTGTCCAAATGTTTTTAAAATGCTGTTATAGTCTCAGCCTCAACCACCTGCTCTGGCAGCTCGTTCTGTACACCCGTCGCCCTCTGTGTGGACAAGTTGTTCCTCAGGTTCTCGTGAAATCTTTCACCATCTCACCTGAAACATATGTCCTCTGGTCGGTGTGGGCAAGTTGGGCCGAAGGGCCTGTTTCTATGCTGTATGACACTGAGACTATTAGGAAGGAGATGAGGAGGAATTTCTTCAACCAGAGGGTGGTAAATCTGTGGAATTAATTGCCACAGACGGCTGTGGAGGCCAAGTCAGTGGAGATTTTTAAAGTGGAGTTTGATAGATTCTTGATTAGTACGGGTGTCAGGGGTTATGGGGAGAAGGCAGGAGAATGGGGTTAGATATAGATCAGACATGATTGCATGGTGGGGTAGACTTGATGGGCCGAATGGCCTAATTAAGCTCCTGTGATGAATGGACAGATGATGACAGTTTATGTTGCTCGTGTCGGACGGAACTGCAGATGCTGCTTTAAACCAAAGAAAGACACAGAGTGCTGGAGTAACTCAGCAGGTCAGGCAGCATCTGTGGAGAACATGGATAGGTGACGTTTCACAGAGTGCTGGAGTAACTCAGCAGGTCAGGCAGCATCTGTGGAGAACATGGATAGGTGACGTTTCACAGAGTGCTGGAGTAACTCAGCGGGTCAGGCAGCATCTGTGGAGAACATGGATAGGTGACGTTTCACAGAGTGCTGGAGAAACTCAGCGGGTCAGGCAGCATCTCTGGAGCGAAGGAACGGGTTATGTTTTGGGTCGAGACCCTTCTTCAGACCGATGTCAGGGGAGGGGGTGGGCAAAGATAGAATGTAGGCGGAGACAGTAAGACTAGTGAGAGAACTGGGAAGTGGTAGGGGATGGAGAGAGAGGGAAAGCAAGGGCTATTTGAAGTTAGAGAAGTCAATGTTAGAGAAGTCAATGTTCATACCGCTGGGGTGTAAACTAGCCAAGCGAGTTATGAGGTGTTTACGAAGGAACTGCAGATGCTGGAAAATCGAAGGTACACAAAAAAGCTGGAGAAACTCGGCGGGTGCAGCAGCATCTATGGAGCGAAGGAAATAGGCAACGTTTCGGCCTGAAACGTTGCCTATTTCCTTCGCTCCATAGATGCTGCTGCACCCGCTGAGTTTCCCCAGCTTTTTTGTGTACCAAGCGAGTAATGAGTTGCTGTTTGAGAGGGAGATGTCGCGGGTTGCGTAGCTTGTTCCTCTAGGCTGGGCGTGTTCCCAGCCGCTGGGTGTTGCCGTCTCTACTGGACCTGTAGCTCCAGCTCACCGCCCACCTGGCGCAAGGCTGGGCAGTCCAAGCTGCCGATGATCTTCCACCTCCCGTGTCTCCGCAGGACCACGGAGAAATTCGCCTTCAGCGTCTCGTTCTCAGGGAGGCGGCTGCGGGTCAAAAAACACATTCCTCGCTTTAGTTTGGTGCAAAGGCCTGTCCCACTTGGCGATTTTTTTCGGCGACTGATGTATCAGGTCACCGACAAATTCGCGGCGTGACGTGGCGTGACGACGTATTGACGCCCGGTGTTTTTTTCCAAGTGTCGCGACATATTTTTTTGTCGCCGCTGGATTTTGAAATGTTCAAAATCTTTTGGCGACCCGTATACGACGCCGGCAGTCGCTGAAAAAAATCACCAAGCGGGACCGAGCCCATTTAGAGATACAACGCATAAGTGATAGGAGCAGAGTTAGGGACAGGCCGAACGTTTTGTCATTTCAACGGTTTGGATAAGGTCCTTCTGCAGTTGTGCAGAGCCCTAGTGAGACCACACCTGGAGTATTGTGTGCAGCTTTGGTCCCTTAATTTGAGGAAGGACATTCTTGCTATTGAGGGAGTGCAGCGTAGGTTTACAAGGTTAATTCCCGGGATGGCGGGACTGTCATATGCTGAGAGAATGGAGCGGCTGGGCTTGTACACTCTGGAGTTTAGGAGGATGAGAGGATATCCCATTGACACATATAAGATTGTTAAGGGCTTGGACACGCTAGAGGCAGGAAACATGTTCCCGATGTTGGGGGAGTCCGGAACCAGGGGCCACAGTTTAAGAATAAGGAGTAAGCCATTTAGAACGGAGACGAGGAAACACTTTTTCTCACAGAGAGTTGTGAGTCTGTGGAATTCTCTGCCCCAGAGGGGGGTGGAGGAGATCTGTCAATCTGCACCTTAAAAATATTCACTGACTTGGCCTCCACAGCCGTCTGTGGCTAAGAATTCCACAGATTCACCACCCTCTACCTAAAGAAATTCCTCCTCTTCTCCTTCTGAAAGCTACGTCCTTTAATTTTGAGGCTATGACCTCTCGTCCTAGACTCTCCCACAAGTGGAAACATCCTCTCCACATCCACTCTATCCAGGCCTTTCGCTATTCGGTGAAGTTTCAATGAGGTCATCCCTCTAACCTTCTAAACTTCAGTGAGTACAGGCCCAGTGCCGACAAACGCTCATCATATGTTAACCCACTCATTCCTGGGATCGTTCTCGTAAACCTCCTCTGGTCCCTCTCCAGAGCCAGCACATCCTTCCTCAGATATGGGGCCCACAATTGCTCACAATATTCCATACAGGCATTCCAAGGACGTGCAGGTTTGTAGGTTAATTGGCTTGGTATAATTGATAAATTGTCCCCAGTGTGTGTAGGATAGTGTTAATGTGCGGGGATCGCTGGTCAGCACGGACTCGGTGGGCTGAAGGGCCTGTTTCCACGCTGTATCTCTAAAATCGAGGGAAAGTCTGAAGTTTAAATTTAAATTTAAATCTGAATTTAAAAGATGGCTGACTCATCTTTGGGACTTGGGAGGAAACTGGAGCACCCGGAGAAACCCCACACAGGTCACGGGGAGAACGTACAAACTCCGTGGTCAGGTTCGAACCTGGGTTCACTGCCTGGGCAGTATGCAAAATAAAGCATTTCACTGTACCTATGTACAAGTGGCAATAAAATATTATTGTTTAAGATATTGTTTAAAATATTATGGTCAATTCGTCCCTTCCCACCCAGATAATCCTCTGCCATTTTCACCACCTCCAACGGGATGCCACCACTGGCCACATCTTCCCATCTCCTCCCCTTTCGGCTTTCCGCAGAGACCGCTTCCTCCGTAACTCCCTGGTCAATTCTTCCCTTCCCCCCAAACCACCCCCTCCCCAGGTACTTTCCCTTGCAACCGCAGGAAATGCTACACTTGTCGCTTTACCTCCCCCCTTGACTCCATCCAAGGACCCAAGCAGTCGTTCCAGGTGAGACAAAGGTTCACCTGCACCTCCTCCAACCTCATCTATTGCATCCGCTGCTCTAGGTGTCAGCTGCTCTACATCGGTGAGACCAAGCGTAGGCTTGACGGTCGCTTCGCCCAACACCTCCGCACAGTTCACAATAACCAACCTGATCTCCCGGTGGCTCAGCACTTCAACTCCCCCTCCCATTCCCAATCCAACCTTTCTGTCCTGGGCCTCCTCTAAGGCCAGAGTGAGTCCCACCGCAAATTGGAGGAACTGCACCTCATATTTCGCTTGGGTAGTTTACACCCCAGCGGTATGAACATTGACTTCTCCAATTTTAGGTAGTCCCTGCTTTCTCCCTCTTTCCCCTCCCCTTCCCAGCTCTCCCACAGCCCACTGTCTCCGCCTCTTCCTTTCTTCTTCCTGCCCCCCCGCCCCCCCCCATCAGTCTGAAGAAGGACTCGACCCGAAACGTCACCTAGTCCTTCGCTCCATAGATGCTGCCTCACCCGCTGAGTTTCTCCAACATTTTTGTCTACATAAAATATTATTGACTGATTGAATTGGAAAATTCAATGTTCAGTTTGCTGAGAGGTACATTCTTAACTCAGTTCAATCAGTTTAGTTTATGGTCACGTGTACCGAGGTACAGTGAAAAGCTTTTGTTGCGTGCTATCCAGTCAGCGAAAAGACAATACATGATTACAATCGAGACATTTACAGTGTACAGGTACATGATAAAGGGAGTAACATTTAGTGCAAGGTAAAGCCAGTAAAGTCTGATCAAGGATAGTCCGAGGGTCACCAATAAGGTAGATAGGTGTTCAGAACCGCTCTCTGGTTGTGGTAGGATGGTTCAGTTGCCTGATAACAGCTGGGAAGAAACTGTCCCTGAATCTGGAGGTGTGCGTTTTCACACTTTTGTACCTCTTGCCCGATGGGAGAGGGGAGAAGAGGGAGTGGCCGGGGGGGTGAGACTGGTCCTTGATTATGCTGATGGGAGAGGGGAGAAGAGGGAGTGGCCAGGGTGTAGGAACACAAGCGATTAGGAAAACTTGCAGAGTTATCGTTAATCGTGGCGGTCTCCGGTTGGAAGCGGCCGATTCGGAAACTCGAAGCCGCTGAGAGTGTTCTTCAGTTCCGACGCTGAAGTTTCATCATCCCAGGACCTGAAACATCGGGCCGCCGTTGCAGCGACTGCGGAGGCCTCAATAGGCCCCGACCACGTGTGAAGAAGAGGAAGTGGACTGAACTTTGGTGCCTTCCCTCACAGTGGGAAACATTGATCCCGCTGTGGGGGATGTTTTGTATGTTTTATGTTAAATTCTATTATATATTTTTTTATTAAAGGTAATCAATTACAATGCTTCAAACAACTTTATATCAAATTAATTCAATTTGCATTAAGTAAAACACTAGTAATACTTATCTACTATTTTTTAGAAATAATGATAGAAAAAGAATAGAACAGTTATAAATCATTAAGAGAGTGATTAAATAATAATTTGATTATATATAAGAAAGAAAAGAGAAACGAAAAAAAAAAAAAAAAAAATGAAAAACCACAATATGTATTGTTAATAACACTACTACAAGTGATAGTATCAATAAAGACATATATGTTAATTCCAATATAAAAATGAATTATTCTCACCAAATCCCGCAGGGTGCACGCCGAGCTGTGTTGCCAAGAACAGCTACTTCTCTAAATACTGTATATATGGAGACCATATCTGTTCAAAAGAATTATACTTGTCCAATAGGACAAATCTAATTCTTTCCAGATGTAACGTCTCCATCATCTCTGTTGCCCACATTTTGGTTGTGGGGGATAATGTTCCCTTCCAAAATTTCAATATGATTTTTTTTCCCAATTATCAAACAGTAATCAAAGAAATTTCTTTGATTTACTGTAAGTGATAGATGTAAATCCGGAATTCCAAATATTATTAGCTTTGGGTTAGGGTCCAATTTAACTTTGATGACTTCAGAAATAACTTTAAAAATTTCTGTCCAGTAATAATTCAATTTAGGACATGTAACGAAACTATGTATTAAATTTGCCTCTGCTTTCTTGCACTTATCACAAATAGCGGAGAGATTCGGAAAAGTACTATTTAATTTAGTTTTCGAATAATGTAACCTATATAATACTTTAAATTGTATCAGTATATGTCTGGCGTTTAATGAACACCGGTGTATTCGTTGTAGACTTTCTTCCCAGTTTTCTTTTGTTATAGCCAATCCCATTTCATTTTCCCATGCTTGACGATATATTTCCGTTATTGGATTCTCCTTATCCAAAATGATGTTATATATATAGGCTATTAATTTTTCTGTATTTGGATATAAATTAAACAGTTCGTCTAACAATCCTGCTTCTTTATTTTTATAATCTTGTGTATTGGATTTAATATAATCTCTAATTTGTAAATACCTAAACAAATGTTGTGGAGACAATCCATAAATATCTTGTAACTCCTGGAATAAAATAAATTTTCCTTTTCTATAAAGGTGTTCTATCCTTGTAATTCCTAAATCATCCCATTGTTTAAACCCCCCATCTAATATAGCAGGTTTAAACGATGGGTTATTCATAATTGGTAATCTAAATGAGAGATTATCCAAATGTAGAGTCTTAACTATTTGTTTCCAAATACGTCTATTATTAAATATTATTAGGTTGTCTTTATAAAAAAATTTTTGTACTTCCGTTGGTGCAAAAATTATCGAACCTACATTGAAAGGTAGACAGTCTTCCTTTTCTATATTTAACCATGTCGGTTCATGATCCATATTTACCCACCAGAAATTCATATTCTTAATCTGAACAGCCCAAAAATAATATAAAAAGTTTGGAAGTGCTAATCTAATTTATGTTAAATTCTATAGTGTTGTGTTTATCATATTTGTGTGCTGCCTGGTAACTCAAATTTCAAATTGTGACAATAAATGTCCTTTGTTCTTTGTCCTTTGAATTAAATGCAAAGTAGGTTATAATCCAGAATATTGTTTATACATTTGTCCATTTTAAAAAAATATACTGAAGTTTTTTGTTGTTGTTTATTATGTTGTTTACGGAGTACTATATTCACACATCTGTTGTGCTCCTGTACGTAAGAATGCATTGTTACATTTCGGGGCCCATGACAATAAAACACTCACTCCCCTCTCTATCTCTCTCTAGAACACGGGTGAGACTACGCCTGGATTACTGTGGACAAGGATGTTAATCAAGGGCAAGTCCGATCACCAGCATCACCGTGTTCTCCAGAGATGCTGCCTGACCCGCTGAGTTACTCCAGCACCCTGTGTTATCCTCCAGATTCCAGCATCTATAGTTCCTTGTGACTCCAAATTCTTACATGCATCAGCTTAAACTGTCCCGTAAATGCAGTAATACATATGTAATATGGTAATCATAGACAATAGACAATAGGTGCAGGAGTAGGCCATTCGGCCCTTCGAGCCAGCACGGCCATTCAATGTGATCATGGCTGATCATCCCCAATCAGTACCCCGTTCCTGCCTTCTCCCGATATCCCCTGACTACGCTATTTTTAAGATATTGAGCTCTCTCTTGAAAGCATCCAGAGAAGCCACGGTGGCGCAGCGGTAGAGTTGCTGCCGTACAGCGATTGCAGCACCGGAGACCCGGGTTCGATCCCAACTACGGGTGCTGTCTGTACGGAGTTTTACGTTCTCCCCGTGACCTGCGTGGGTTTTCTCTGAGATCTTCGGTTTCCTCCCACACTCCAAAGACGCACAGGTTTGTTTGTAGGTTAATTGGCTTGGTAACAAATGTAAAAATTGTCACTAGTGGGTGTAGGATAGTGTTGGTGTGTGGGGATCGCAGGTCGGCCTGGACCCGGTGGGCCGAAGTGCCTGTTTCCGTGCTGTATCTCTGAACTAAAACCTGCCTCCACCGCCCTCTGAGGCAGAGAATTCCACAGACTCACCACTCCCAGTGAGAAAAAGTGTTTCCTCGTCTCCGTTCTAAATGGCTTACTCCTTATTCTTAAACTGTGGCCCCTGGTTCTGGAGCAATTAAATTGATGGGTGCAATACCTGAGCAAAAATTAGTTCAATTCATTATTTCTTTATTCGTTCGAGTTCAGGTAACTGAGGGGTGATCTTATAGATGTATATAAAATCATAAGAGGAATAGATCGGGTAAATGCATAGAGTCTCTTAACCAGAGTCGGGAAACTAAGGACATACGGTTTAAGGTGAAGGGGGATAGATTCAATAGGAATACTCCTAATCGGAATAGGAATAGGTACACTCTGGAATTTAGAAAGATGAGAGGGGATCTCAAAGATATCAAAGGTATTTTATTAGTCACATTCACATACACCCAGGTGTAGTGAAGTGAAATGCTTTTTGCCATTTTGCAGCACACAAAAAAAGAATACAGACATAACACCAATGAGAGTCTTAAACACATAGAACATCCCCCCACAATGGCTCCCACCAAGAGGGAAGGCTCAAAGTCCAGTCCCCAACCCCAGTTCACCCATAGTCGGGCCCATTGAGGCCTCCACAGTTGCCTCTACGGAGGCCCGATGTTCCAGGCCGTTCTCGCCGGGTGATGTTGCTCCGGCGTCGGGAGAATCCTCCCAGCGGCCTGGGAACCTTATAAAGGCCGCTTCCGCACTGGAGGCCGCGGCTTCCGAAGCCAACAAGGCCGCGCCGGTTGGAGCTCCACAACTGGCGATCTCATCGATAGATCCCAGGCTCCCGATGTTAAGTTCAGCGCCGCCACCCGCAGCTGGTCGCTCCACATTCCCGCAGCTCCGCGATGTTTTCCCCAGCGATCCTCAGCTCACTGGAGCTCCAGCGCGGCGACCCAGGCAAGGCATCGCCCGCTCCGCGATAGCGCTCCAGCGCTGTGCCGCCGCCGAAGCCGAGGTTCTGGGCAGTCCCCGACAGGAAACGCCGCTCCAGGCCCGCTGGTAGGCCGCGAGGACGGGTCGAAGCTGCAGCCCGGAGAAAAGCTGCCTCTCCGACCAGGTAGGGGCCCTGAAAGGTAGTTTCCCCCTTTCCCCCCCCCCCCCCCCCCCACATAAAAAAAGTCTAGACCTCCAAACAAAACACTTAACTAACTAAAATAAAAAATAAAAAGATGAAGAGACAGACAGCTGCTGGCTGGGCAGCCGTGCACAGGACAGCGCCCCCAATAACAACTTATTGAAACATATAAGATTATTCATGTTTTGGACACGCTGTAGGCAGGAAACATGTTTCCGATTTGGGGGAGTCCAGAACCAGGGGTCACACACAGTTTAACAATAAGGGATAAGCCATTCAGAACGGAGACGAGGAAAAACTTTTTCACACAGAGAGTGGCGAATGTGGAATTCTCTGCCTCAAAAGGCAGTGGAGGCCAATTCTCTAGATGTTTTCACGATAGAGCTCTTAATGATAGTGGAGTCAGGGGATATGGGGCGAAGGCAGGAACGGGGTACTGATTGTGGATGATCGGCCATGATCACATTGAATGGCGGTGCTGGCTCGAAGGGCCAAATGCCCTAATTCACCTATTTTTCAATAAACTTACTTACTTACTTACTCAAATCTACTCCGCCATTCTATCTCTCCTTCCTAACCCCATTCTCCTGCCTTCTCCCCATAACCCCTGACACCCGTACTAATCAAGAATCTGTCAATCTGCACCTTAAAAATATCCACTGACTTGGCCTCCACAGCCTTCTGTCGCAAAGAATTCCACAGATTCACCACCCTCTGACTAAAGAAATTCCTCCTCATCTCCTTCCGGTGCTGGATCGAAGGGCCGAATGTCCTACTCCTGCGTCTATTGTCCATGTTTCTATGTTTCTTCGTGCTCAGACCCCATGGATTATTCTTACCTGAACAACATGAGATCAGACTTGGCGTAGTCCAGCCCATCAATGCGCAGAACCAGATGTTCCAGAGGTTTTGTGAAGGGGTTGGTGAACTGGACGACCACAGACACCTCTCTCCCATACGCCACTTCACCTTCGACCTGTACGGAGAGGTAGTAGTTATTGACGATTCACCCATGTCACAGTCACTCAGCACGAAGCAGGCCCTTCGGCCCAACTTGTCCATGCCGACCACAGTGGTCACGGTGGTGCAGCGGCTGTTGCTGCCTTACGACTTGACCTCCACAGCCTTTTGTGGCAAAGAATCCCACAGATTCACCACCCTTTGACTAAAGAAATTCCTCCTCATCTCCTTCCTAAAGGAACGTCCTTTAATTCCGAGGTTATGACCTCTAGTCCTAGACTCTCCCACTAGCGGAAACATCCTCTCCACATCCACTCTATCCAGGCCTTTCACTATTCGGTAAGTTTCAATGAGGTGACCCCTCATCCTTCTAAACTCCAGCGAGTACAGGCCCGGTGCCGATTAATGAAACAATCTCCCTTAAACGTTGTCACTCTTGATGGTTGAAATTGAAGTAAATTCCATCAGAGGGATAATATCCGGTGATTGTAAAAATGTCTTTACTTTTTACTGCTGTTTTCTTTGTGACTTTCGTCAGAATTAAGATTAGTTTAGTTTGGTTTAGTTTAGCACAGCTTAGCATAGAGAAATATGATCATGACTGGTCATCTAAGACCAGTACCCCATTCCGGCTTTTAGGACGTTCTTTTAGGAAGGAAATGAGATTTCTTTAGTCAGTGGGCGGTGAATCTGTGGAATTCTTTGCCACAGACGGCTGTGGAGGCCAAGTCAGTGGATATTTTTAAGGCAGATATAGATAGATTCTTGATTATTACGGGTGTCAGGGTTTATGGGGAGAAGGCAGGAGAATGGGGTTAGGAGGGAGAGGTAGATCAGCCATGATTGAAAGGTGGATTTGATGGGCCGAATGGCCTAATTCTACTCCTATCCCTTATGACGGGGTCGGTAACCTACGGCCCCCGGGCCGAATGCAGCCTGCAACCCAAAATCATCCGGCCCGCAGGCGGATAGTTTTCCCCGTAATCATCCGGCCCGCCGAGCGCGGAGCTCTGTCTGTACCGCATCCTGCGCAAAGCCGCCAGCACGGCCGCGCACCTTCTGTGAACACGTTTAAGAAAGAACTGCAGATGCTGGAAAAATCGAAGGTAGACAAAAAATTGCTAGAGAAACTGGAGATGAGGAAACACTTTTTCACGCAGAGAGTGGTGAGTCTGTGGAATCCTCTGCCGCAGAGGGCGGTGGAGGCCGGTTCTCTGGATACTTTCAAGAGAGAGCTAGATAGGGCTCTTCAAGATAGCGGAGTCAGGAGATATGGGGAGAAGGCAGGAACGGGGTACTGATTGGGGATGATCAGCCATGGTCACATTGAATGGCGGTGCTGGCTCGATGGGCCGAATGGCCTACTCCTGCACCTATTGTCTATTGTGTGATTGTAGATTTGCTTCTGTGTCTAGCACGCTAATAGTCGCTCAGGTTGGGCCCCTGAGTTCAGTTTCAGTTTACTTTAGTTTATTGTCATGAGGTACAGTGAAAAGCTTAAGGAACGTTATTCTGTTATCCTGTATCTGTACACTACAAACGGCTCGATTGTAATCATGTTCAAGAAGGAACTGCAGATGCTGGAAAATCGAAGGTAGACAAAAATGCTGGAGAAGCTCAGCGGGTGAGGCAGCATCTATGGAGCGAAGGAAATTGGCGACGTTTCGGGCCGAGACCCTTCTTCAGACTCAATCACGTACTGCCTTTCTGCTGGCTGGTTAGTGTGCAACAAAAGCTTTTCACGGCAATTCCGTACCCCTGTCAGTCAACTAAACTGAACTGAACTGAGCTGGTGACTTACCGAAATTCTCAGCTTGGGAATCTGCAGAGTGACCTTCTTCTCAATGACCAGTCGTTGCTCCGTCTCAGGGACAGTGGCCGTGATGAGGAACTGCAGGGAGAGTTGTTCCACCAGCTTGTCCTCATAGTCCTTGGCTTTGATCACCACTTGCGCCTGTTGGACTGAAAGCAGTGAGATCGAGAGTTGGTTAGAAGGCGGTGGAGGAGACCATGATACCGGCACATGGAAAACCCAGCAATGCCTCGAGTGCTAGTCACAGAGTCGCAGAGTGGCAGAGTGGCAGAGGCACAGAATCACAGAGACACAGAGACACAGAGACACATAGACACAGACACAGAGACACAGAGACACAGAGACACAGAGACACAGATTCACAGTCACAGAGACACAGAGACACAGATACACAGTCACAGAGACACAGAGACACAGAGACACAGAGACACAGAGACACAGAGACACATAGACACAGAGACACAGAGACACAGAGACACAGAGACACATAGACACAGAGACACAGAGACACAGAGACACAGAGACACAGAGACACAGATACACAGAGACACAGAGACACAGAGACACAGATTCACAGTCACAGAGACACAGAGACACAGAGACACAGTCACAGAGACACAGAGACACAGAGACACAGACACGGAGACACAGACACAGACACGGAGACACAGAGACACAGGGACACAGAGACACAGAGTCACAGAGACACAGAGACACAGAGACACAGAGACAGAGACACAGAGACACAGGGACACAGAGACACAGAGACAGAGACACAGAGACACAGAGACACAGACACAGAGACACAGAGTCACAGAGACACAGAGACACAGAGACACACAGACACAGAGACACAGAGACACAGAGACACAGAGACACAGAGACACAGAGACACAGAGACACACAGACACACAGACACAGAGACACAGAGACACAGAGACACAGAGTCACAGAGACACAGAGTCACAGAGTCACAGAGACACAGAGACACAGAGACACAGAGTCACAGAGTCACAGAGACACAGAGACACCGAGACACAGAGACACAGAGACACAGAGTCACAGAGACACAGAGACACAGAGACACAGAGACACAGAGTCACAGAGACACAGAGACACAGAGACACAGAGACACAGAGACACAGAGACAGAGACACAGAGACACAGAGACACAGAGACACAGAGACACAGACACAGAGACACAGACACAGAGACAGAGACACAGAGACACAGAGACACAGAGACACAGAG
The DNA here is from genome assembly GCF_010909765.2 of Amblyraja radiata. Classification (NCBI taxonomy): domain Eukaryota; kingdom Metazoa; phylum Chordata; class Chondrichthyes; order Rajiformes; family Rajidae; genus Amblyraja; species Amblyraja radiata. The sequence goes on along the minus strand of NC_045957.1, from coordinate 120,783,330 downwards.
ACAGAGACACAGATACACAGAGACACAGAGACACAGACACAGAGACACAGACACAGAGACACAGACACAGAGACACAGAGACACAGAGACACAGAGACAGAGACACAGATACACAGAGACACAGAGACACAGAGTCACAGACACAGAGACACAGAGACACAGAGTCACAGACACAGAGACACAGAGACACAGAGACACAGAGACACAGACACAGAGACACAGAGACACAGAGACAGAGACACAGAGACACAGAGACACAGAGACACAGACACAGAGACACAGACACAGAGACAGAGACACAGAGATTCAGATTCAGATTCAACTTTAATTGTCATTGTCAGTGTACAGTACAGAGACAACAAAATGCAGTTAGCATCTCCCTGGAAGAGCGGCATAGAATATGATTTCAATAAATAAATCTATTTACATGCATACAGTCATAGTGTTTTTCCTGTGGGAGGAGTGTCCGGGGGGGGGGGTGATTGGCAGTCACCGAGGTACAGTGTTGAGTAGTGTGACAGCCGCAGGGAAGAAGCTGTTCCTGGACCTGCTGGTCCGGCAACGGAGAGACCTGTAGCGCCTCCCGGATGGTAGGAGGGTAAACAGTCCATGGTTGGGGTGAGAGCAGTCCTTGGCGATGCTGAGCGCCCTTCGCAGACAACGCTTGCTTTGGACAGACTCAATCGAGGCACTCAGAGACACAGAGTCACATAGTCACAGAGTCACAGAGACACAGAAACAGAGACACAGAGACACAGAGTCACAGAGACACAGAAACAGAGACACAGAAACAGAGACACAGAGACACAGAGTCACAGAGACACAGAGTCACAGAGACACAGAGACACAGAGTCACAGAGACACAGAGTCACAGAGACACAGAAACAGAGACACAGAGACACAGAGTCACAGAGACACAGAAACAGAGACACAGAAACAGAGACACAGAGACACAGAGTCACAGAGACACAGAGTCACAGAGACACAGTCACAGAGACACAGAAACAGAGACACAGAAACAGAGACACAGAGTCACAGAGACACAGAGTCACAGAGACACAGAAACAGAGACACAGAAACAGAGACACAGAGACACAGAGTCACAGAGTCACAGAGTCACAGAGACACAGAGTCACAGAGTCACAGAGACACAGAGACACAGAGTCACAGAGTCACAGAGTCACAGAGACACAGAGTCATAGAGACACAGAGACACAGAGACACAGAGACCGAAACACAACTTCTATTTTGTTGGGACGTCATGTTGCAGTTGTATAGGACAATAAACAATAGGTGCAGGAGTAGGCCATTCGGCCCTTCGAGCCAGCGCCGCCATTTAATGTGATCATGGCTGATCATCCCCAATCAGTACCCCGTTCCTGCCTTCTCCCCATATCCCCTGACTCCGCTATCTTTAAGAGCCCTATCTAGCTCTCTCTTGAAAGTATCCAGAGAACCGGCCTCCACCGCCCTCTGAGGCAGAGAATTTCACACACTCACAACTCACTGTGTGAAAAAGTGTTTCCTCATCTCCGTTCTAAATGGCTTACCCCTTATTCTTAAACTGTGGCCCCAGGTTCTGGACTTCCCCAACATCGGGAAATTGTTTCCTGCCTCTAGCATGTCCAAACCCTTAATAATCTTATATGTTTCAATAAGATACCCTCTCATCCTTCTAAACTCCAGAGTGTACAAGCCCAGCCGCTCCATTCTCTCAGCATATGACAGTCCCGCCATCCCGGGAATTAACCTTGTAAACCTACGCTGCACACCCTCAAAAGCAAGAATGTCCTTCCTCAAATTAGGAGACCAACACTGCACACAGTACTCCAGGTGTGGTCTCCTTAGTGCCCTGTACAACTGCAGAAGGACCTCTTTGCTCCTATACTCAATTCCTCGATTTCTAGAGCCACTTCCTTAAGTACCCTGGGATGCAGACCATCAGGCCCTGGGGATTTATCAGCCTTCAGTCCCATCAGTCAATCCAACACCATTTCCTGCCTAATGTGGATTTCCTTCCGTTCCTCCGTCACCCCAGATCCTCTGGCCACTAGTACATCAGGAAGATTGTTTGTGTCCTCCTTAGTGAAGACAGATCCAAAGTACCCGTTCAACTCCTCTGCCATTTCCTCGTTCCCCATAATAAATTCACCTTTTTCGGTCTTCAAGGGTCCAACTTTGGTCTTAACTAATTTTTCCTCTTCACATACCTAAAGAAGCTTTTACTTAGATAGAGCTCTTAAAGATAGCGGAGTCAGGGGATATGGGGAGAAGGCAGGAACGGGGTACTGATTGGGGATGATCAGCCATGATCATATTGAATGGCGGTGCTGGCTCGAATGGCCTAAGTCACCTATTTGTCTATGTTTCTAACCCCTTCTATTTATTGTATTCAGGTCAGGGGGAAGTTCCCCCCGCCGCGGGTACCATGTAATCCTGTGCTGCCCGCTCCATGGTTGGATAGTCGGCGACTAAACCGTTTCCACCACCTGGTTTGCCAGGTGAGGAGGGGGTTGTGGACCCCCCAGCAGGACCAAAAACAAGACCTGTCAAAGGGCGGATGAGCTCCGAGTGAGCCAACGGCCATCCACACTTCAGCAGAAGTTGCGACCATTGTCGTACATAGCATTGTGCACCTGTCCCACTTAGGAGATTTTTTCAGGCGACTACAGGCAACTTTTCGCCACATGGTCGCCGGGGTGACACCTGTATGGTCGCGAGTTTCCTCAAGTCGCCCAAAGAGTCGTAGCGTCTTTCTGGTCGCCGCTGGATTTTGAAATGCTTAAAACTTTTCGGCGACAGTGGGCTTGACGCCAATGAGCGTAGCTTGACTTCTCCTGACGTCGGTGCTGTCGTAGGTTGTCGCCAGGTTGACGTTGGTTGTCGCCGTTGCTGACTTCGGTGAATTCCATTGGCGACTACCTACGTCAACCTACGTCAACCGGCGACAGGTACCGGCGACCAAATTGTCTTCAGTTGTCGCCGACAGGGTCGTAGCTTGTCACGGGTGGACGTAGGTTGACTTCGGTTGTGGTAGGTTGTCGCATTTGTGGTCGTAGGTTGTCGTGGGTGTGGTCATAGGTGGACGTCCTAATGGGTCGCGGGTTGTTGACTAGCTTGACTTCGACTAGGCGGTAAGTTGTAGACATTGTCGGGGGGGGGGGGGGTCCAGTCACCGGTTTTTCAGTAACCTGCTACGACTATGACAGTCGCCGGCAATCGCCGAAATAATCGCCTACGTGGGACAGGCCCAGACGGCACCGTGCCCGTTGATGTTTTCAACGATGATGATTATGATGATGATTATTGATTATTGATTATTGTATATTTATTTGTGTGTCATTGCGTTAATAACACTGTTGAGCGACAGGAAGTAAAAATGTCATCGTTCCAATGCCCGTGAAAATAACAATTAAATTCTCTTGACTTTTGAAAGGATCACTAATGTTTCAGCTCTGAGTAGGTCGGCGCGGTGGCGCAGCGGGAGAGTTGCTGCCTCACAGCGCCAGAGACCCGGGTTCAATCCTGGCTACGGGTGCTGTCTGTACGGAGTTTGCATGTTCTCCCCGTGACCGGCGTGGGTTATCTTTGGGTGCTCCGGTTTTTCTCCCACACTCCAAAGACGTGCAGGATCAGCTGCTCCTTGAGGTACCACGGTCTAAGCGGAAGCTCAGAGGGGATAGAGCCTTTTCTGCTGCTGCTCCGGCACTTTGGAACACCTTGCCGTTGCACATCAGACAGGCCCCCTCACTGTCCATCTTCAAATCCTCCCTAAAAACTCATTTTTATTCCCTGGCTTTCGACACTGGCTGAGACATTGCTCCTGTTCTTAGTGCTTTTAATGTCTTTTAATTTTTACTGTTTTTAGTCCTTCGTTTTACGGTTTTTAATGGTTTGTAATAACATTTTGTTTATGAGTTCTCATGTACAGCACTTTGTGGCAACTGCGGTTGTTTAAAGCGCTTTATAAATAAAGTTTATTATTATTATTATAGGATCGTAGGTTAATTGGCTTTGTACAATCGAAAATTGTCCCGAGTGCAGGATAGTGTTGGGGTGATCGCCGGTCGGTGTGGACTCGGTGGGCCAAAGGGCCTCTTCCCGCGCTGTATCTCTAAACTAAACTAAACTAAAGTTTGGAACCTTGTGGAGATACCAGCTCCCATTTGTGATCAGGCAACTGAACCATCCTATCAACAACTAGAGTGAGCAGTCCTGAGCTACTATCTACCTCACTGGAGACCCTCGGACTATCTATGATCGGACTTGACTGCCTTTATCGTGCACCAAATGTTACATTGATTAGTAGGACTGGATGTTACAATCCCTAAATATTCCTGGAGTCGGTCATAGCAATCCTGCAATCCCTGGAGTATTGTGTGCAGTTTTGGTCCCCTAATTTGTGGAAGGACATTCTTGCCATTGAGGGAGTGCAGCGTAGGTTCACAAGGTTAATTCCCGGGATGGCAGGACTGTCATATGCTGAGAGAAAGGAGCAGCTGGAATTTAGAAGGATGAGAGGTAATCTCATTGAAACATATAAGATTGTTAAGGGCTTGGACACGCTAGAGGCAGGAAACATGTTCCAGATGTTGGGGGAGTCCAGAGCCAGGGGCCAGAGTTTAAGAATAAGGAGTAAGCCATTTAGAACGGAGACGAGGAAACACTTCCTCACAGAAAGTGGTGAGTCTGTGGAATTCTCTGCCTCAGAGGGCAGTGGAGGCAGGTTCTCTGGATGCTTTCAAGTGAGAGCTAGATGGAGCTCTTAAAAATAGCGGAGTCAATGGATATGGGGAGAAGGCAGGAACGGGGTACTGATTGGGGATGATCAGCCATGATCACATTGACTGGTGGTGCTGGCTCGAAGGGCCAAATGGCCTACTCCTGCACCTATTGTCTATTGTCTATTGTCTAAGGTTTTTCACTACAGTTGACATTTGGTATTCTTGGGGGTGATCACTAGGTGATTTTGCTACCAATCAGACACATCTTCAGTTGTGTACCTCAACATCACTGGGTGTTTTGGCCTTTTATCACAAGACACCCTCAATCGAGGCAGGGTGATCAGCCCTGGGTGTGTGTCTTATGGTTAGTCTCTAGATGGTCACGTGGCAGCCCAGACAGCATCTTTTCTCTTCAGCCACAGCCAGTGACTGCTCCATTCTGCTTTTTTTCCTTCCATCTTCCTCTCTACCGCTGACTGCGGCTGGTTGGGCTCTGGACTCGTGTCCGTTGGTGGGACGGTACTGGTTCACGTTATTCCCTTTATCCTGTATCTGTACACTGTGGACGGCTCGATTGTAATCATGTACAGTCTTTCCGCTGACTGGAGAACTCGCAACAGAATGGTTTTCACTGTACCTCGATACACGTGACAATAAACTGAACTCAAATTAAACTCAAGCACAAATAAGTTTGTACGTTTCTCATGTGACCGCGTGGGTTTTCTCCGGGTGCTCCGATTTCCGCCCACATCTCAACAGACAATGGACAATAGACAATAGGTGCAGCAGTCGGCCATTTGGCCCTTCGAGCCATGACTTGGGTTACAATGACTTGGGTTCGGAGGGATGGGGAGAGAGGGGATGCAGGGGTCTAGTTTCTAATTAAAATGTATGGGTTTTGTAGGTTAATCGGCCCTCTGTAAATTGCCCCCTAGTGTGTGGAGAGCGGATGAGAAAGTGGGATAACTTAGAACTAGTGTGATTCACTCGGGTGATCGATGGACGGCATAGACTCCCTGGGCCGAAGGGCCCGAACCTTTCCACACTGGATCTCCAAACTAAAACTTTCCTCCTTCAATCAGTTGGACTAAGTTCTCAAAAACGGGTTAATTTGTCTATTTAATAGTTTTGGTTTTTTGCTGATCACATTTTTCACTCTGTGAAATGTAAAATACAGGACAAATCTGCCGTAAATTCATGAGAAGCGAATGCAAAACACACTGCATGTCCCACACATCAAATCGTAATAAAGGTTTCAGAACGTACTATTCTATAGCTCTGACTTTAATGGCCAATATAACTAATTAACGGAGGACATGGCAATGAGTCACCACTGGCAATTTGGTTCAGATCTGGCTCAACAGTTAAGTTAATGTGAGGTCACATTCGGCCCATCAAGACTGTGGAGTCTTTTAAGTTCCTGGGAACCATCATCTCCAAGCACCTTAAGTGGGGGGCTACCATCGACTCCCAGTCAAAAAGGCACAACAGAGGATGTATTTCCTATGGCAGCTGAGGAAACACAATCTGCCACAGGCAATGATGGTCCAATTCTACACGGCCATCGCAGAGTCTGTTCTCACCTTCTCCATCATGGTCTGGTTTGGCTCAGCCACCAAGCACGACACCTGGAGGCTGCAGGGAATCGTCCGATCAGCAGAGAAGGTTATTGGCTGCAACCTTCCCTCCATTGATGAACTGTGCACTGCAAGGGCCAGGAAGCGAGCGGGCAAGATCATCTCTGACCCCTCTCACCCTGGCCACAAACTCTTTAAATCACTTCCCTCTGGAAGGCGACTCCGGATTGTCAAAGCTGCCACAGCCAGACATAAAAACATTTTTTATCCACGAGTAGTTGCTCTACTCAACAGCCAAAAATCTGTAGCCTCCCTTTGATCTGGTATTTTGTTGGTTCACATGCTTGGTCAATGGTGTTTTATCATTAATGTTTTATTAATATTAATTTTTCGTGTTTTCCGAGTCATTCGTAACTGTCACGGTATGTCATGTTGTTACTTGTGGGCGGAGCACCAAGGCAAATTCCTTGTATGTGAATACTTGGTCAATAAACTTACTTACTTACTAACTTACTCAAGTCTACTTCGCCATTCTATCTCTCCCTCCTAACCCCATTCTCCTGCCTTCTCCCCATAACCTCTGGCACCCGTAGTAATCAAGAATTTATTTATCTCTGCCATAAAAAATATCCACTGACTTAGCCTCCACAGCCGTCTGTGGCAAAGAATTCCACAGATTCACCACCCTCTGACTAAGGAAATTCCTCCTCATCTCCTTCCTACAGGAACGTCCTTTAATTCTGAGGCTGTGACCTCTGGTCCTAGACTCTCCCACTAGTGGAAACATCCTCTCCGCATCCACTCTATCCAGGCCTTTCACTATTCGGTAAAGTTTCAATCAGTCCCGGCTGTGTTGTGTTGAGGTGGGTAGAGAGAGAGAGGGAGAGTAAGAGAGTTTTGCTTTAAGGGGCTGTCCCACTTGGGCGACCTAATCCGCGAGTTCTGGCGAGTTTGCCTTCGACTCGTACTCGCAGCATGGTCGATACGAGGTCATAGGAGGCTATTCGTAACTCTCCTTCATGCTCGAGGGTGGTCTCCGTGTACTCGAGGCCTCGATTAGGTCACGGCGTATTTTTCAACGTTGAAGAATGCCCGCGAGTAAATAAAGGTCGCCATGGAGAAAAAAGGTTGCCATTTACTCATAGGTTTAGTCGTAGTAGGTCGGCACGTTAGTCGTAGGTAATCGAGGGTAGTCAAAGGTAGTCGTAGATAGTCTTCATCATAGGCGAAAGGAGGTCGAAGGAGGTTGGCTTCACTCTCCACTATTCGGTGTCCAATTTTCCCGAAGTTAGTCGTAGCTAGTCTTCAACGTAGATGAAGGAGGTCGAAGGAGGTCTTCAACATGACATTTTTTCAAACTCTTCGAAACTCGCCAACTAGGTCACCCAAGTTGGGACAGCCCCATTAGTGTGGCAAGGTGCTTATTTTCAGTGATGGATTAAAGAAGGCTCTTGACCTGAAACGTCACCCGTTCCTTCACTCCAGAGATGCTGCCTGTCCCGCTGAGTTACTCCAGCATTTTGTGTCTATCTTCGGTGTAAACCAGCATCTGCAGTTCCTTCCGGCACATAAACTCTGTCACTATTTAGATAAGTAAAACTGCCAAAAATTAACTTTGACCTTTGAATAGAGTTTGAATAGTAAGAGATAGAGACCTGGAGAGCTCACCTTTTCTCACCTCCACTTTGTTCCCCCCCCCCCCCCACCCCCTCCACTTTAACTCTGAAGAAGACTTTTGACCTGATACATCACCTATCCATGTTCTCCACAGATGCTGCCTGACCCGCTGAGTTACTCCAGCACTCTGTGAAACGTCACCTATCCATGTTCTCCACAGATGCTGCCTGACCCGCTGAGTTACTCCAGCACTCTGTGAAACGTCACCTATCCATGTTCTCCACAGATGCTGCCTGACTCGCTGAGTTACTCCAGCACTCTGTGAAACGTCACCTATCCATGTTCTCCACAGATGCTGCCTGACCCGCTGAGTAGACCAGCATCTGCAGGGTGGACTCTACATGAAGAAGACATTGGACGTTGGGTCTTACCTTCATTAGGTTCCATCTCCACCTCGATATTCTCATCTGTCATCTGGACCTTTGGGACTCCTGTGTAGAACACGACGTATCCGGTAATCTGGACCTCCGCACTGCGGTTTTCGTTGCTGTGGTTATTGAACTCCAGAGCCAGCGTGAAGTTGGAGCCCACCATGATGTTCTCATCCACCTGCACCTTGATTGAGACGTCCTTCGGTAGGTCCATTGGTGCCTCTGGCTTTACAACTCCCAATTGGACCGCCGTTGCCAGGGACAACCTTTCCTCAGGACTGCCTGGAGGGTGGGGGGAGGGTGGAAGTTTAGAAACATAGAAAACAGGTGCAGGAGTAGGCCTTTTGGCCCTTCGAGCCAGCACCGCCATTCAATAGACAATAGGTGCAGGAGTAGGCCATTCGGCCCTTCAAGCCAGCACCGCCATTCAATAGACAATAGACAATAGGTGCAGGAGTAGGCCATTCGGCCCTTCGAGCCAGCACCGCCAATCAATATGTTTGAGAAGGAACTGCAGATGCTGGAGCAATCGAAGGTAGGCCAAAATGCTGGAGAAACTCAGCGGGTGAGGCAGCATCTATGGAGCGAAGGAATGGGTGACGTCACCCATTCCTTCGCTCCATAGATGCTGCCTCACCCGCTGAGTTTCTCCAGCATTTTGGTCTACCCGCCATTCAATATGATCATGGCTGATCATCCAAAATCAGTACCCAGTTCCGCCTATTTCCCCATATCCCTTGATTCTGTTAGCCCAAAGAGCTAAATCTACTCTGTCCCACTTTGGAAACCTGAACGGAAACCTCTGGAGACTTAGCGCCCCGCCCAAGGTTTCCGTGCCATTCCCGGAGGTTGCAGGTGGTTGCCGGAGGTTGCAGGGAGTGGAAGCAGGTAGGGAGACTGACAAAAACCTCCGGGAACCGCACGGAAACCTTGGGTGGGGCACAAAGTCTCCAGAGGTTTCCGTTCAGGTTTCCTAAGTGGGACAGGGGTTATACTCTCTTCCACAGATTCACAAAGAAATGTTTCCTCATCTCAGTCCTAAATGGCCTACCCCTTATTCTTAAACTGTGACCCCCCCCCTGGACTCCCCCAACATCGGTGAACATGTTTCCTGCATCTAGCCTGTCCAATCCTTTAAGAATTGTATATGTTTCTATAAGAAATCCTCTCTTCCTTCTAAATTCCAGTGAACACAAGCCCAGTCGACCCATTCTTTCATCATATGTCAGTCCCGGGACTCTGCTTGTGATGGACACAATGGCGTCAGGAGTCTCAAGATGGGAACCACTCTTTATTCTGACTCAGTCGTTGGTGAATATAATCAGGCAGCCAAGTCTCTCCCTGAAGACGCAACATAAAGTATTTCACCCCAAAGCTAAATTCAACTTAAATTTAAAATTTATTAACGGGCAATTAAAAATTCATAAACCTGGAGCAGTGAAAAGCTAAATGTGTGGATCAGTATTCAACTCTGGCATTGAGGCATTTTTTAACACATTATGCATTTCACCTCTTTGATTATATACTCATTTAAAAAAAACCTTTGCTGTTTAACTACAGAACCTTCAAAATTCCCATTTTTATCATCTCTCTCTCTCTCTCTCTCTCTCTCTCTCTCTCTCTCTCTCTCTCTCTCTCTTCACCCCATTGGATTGCAACCTTGTGGTGGTCGGGGAGCTTGTGTGTCTCGGTGACCCCTAGATCTATGCCAGCGGGAGATTCGTCTCCTGTGAAGGGCCGGTCCCACGAGCATGCTACTCCATGTGGCAAGTGCGACCTAACGTGGTCGCTTGAGCCGTACGGCCTCACGGGGCCGGTCCCACTTCGATCGCCGGAGCCGTATGTAGTTGTGCGGAGCTGGTCCCGACATCGTGCGGGGCTCCGAAAAACTGACCGTGTTCAAAAATTCCGCGCGGCAACGGCCTGCCGGCCCGCAGACGCCTCAACGCCGTACGCACCGCCTCGACGCCGTATGTCACGCGCAAACTTCCTGCGGACTTCGCTCAAACTTCATGTCACTCACTCGACCTCCGCGCGGCTCCCGCTTCTGGTTTGGTCGCGCTTGCCGCATGCAGTCGCATGCTCGTGGGACCGGCCCTTTTAGGTCGCGCTTGCCGCATGGAGTCGCATGCTCGTGGGACAGGCCCTTTAGGGTCTCCCATGCTGGACAGGTCGAAGGGTAGAGGCCAGACGAAGAGCGATCCACTGGTCCTCCAGGTTGGAGGTTGAGCACTGGGCTAACAACCCTGTCTCGTAAAACGAAAAGGAAAAGGGGAGATGCAGCGAGACCTGGGTGTCATGGTACACCAGTCATTGAAAGTAGGCATGCAGGTGCAGCAGGCAGTGAAGAAAGCGAATGGTATGTTAGCTTTCATAGCAAAAGGATTTGAGTATAGGAGCAGGGAGGTTCTACTGCAGTTGTACAGGGTCTTGGTGAGACCACACCTGGAGTATTGCGTACAGTTTTGGTCTCCAAATCTGAGGAAGGACATTATTTCCCTAGAGGGAGTGCAGAGAAGGTTCACCAGACTGATTCCTGGGATGTCAGGACTGTCTTATGAAGAAAGACTGGATAGACTTGGTTTATACTCTCTAGAATTTAGGAGATTGAGGGGGGATCTTATAGAAACTTACAAAATTCTTAAGGGGTTGGACAGGCTAGATGCAGGAAGATTGCTCCCGATGTTGGGGAAGTCCAGGACAAGGGGTCACAGCTTAAGGATAAGGGGGAAATCCTTTAAAACCGAGATGAGAAGAACTATTTTCACACAGAGAGTGGTGAATCTCTGGAACTCTCTGCCACAGAGGGTAGTCGAGGCCAGTTCATTGGCTATATTTAAGAGGGAGTTAGATGTGGCCCTTGTGGCTAAGGGGATCAGAGGGTATGGAGAGAAGGCAGGTACGGGATACTGAGTTGGATGATCAGCCATGATCATATTGAATGGCGGTGCAGGCTCGAAGGGCCGAATGGCCTACTCCTGCACCTAATTTCTATGTTTCTATGTTTCTATGAATATGTTACGGAAACAGCAACTGAAGGAATCAAGGCTATTGGGCGTGATGGACTTCCAGGGCTATCAATGGATGCTAGGATGAATACCTGACCTGGGGTAGTGTCCAGAAGCTAGCCCAGAACAGACAGGAGTGGAGGACATTCGTTGCTGCCCTACAAGCCAGGAGGCATTATAGACAGTAAGTAAGTATTGATTAGTAGGACTGGATGTTACAATCCCTAAGGTTCTTCACCACAACTGACACCCTGTATTCTTGGGATGATTTTGCTACCAATCAGACACATCTTCAGTTGTGTACCTCAACATCACTGGGTGTTTCGGCCTTTTATCACAAGACACCCTCAGTTGAGGCAGGCCCACCGCAGGGTGATCAGCCCTGGGTGTGTGTTTTATGGTTAGCCTCTAGATGGTCATGTGGCAGCCCAGACAGCATCTTTTCTCTTCAGCCACAGCCAGTGACTGCTCCATTCTGTTTTTTTCCTTCCATCTTCCTCTCTACCGCTGACTGTGGCTGGTTGGGCTCTGGACTCGTGTCCGTTGGTGGGACAGTACTTGGTTGAGCTTTGCCTGGGGTGCTGATACCCTGTGGACTGTGGTGGTTAACCTGCCACTGGGCTTCACTCCACTGATTGGGCCTACCTCTTAGAAGGTAATGGTCAATGCCAGGCCCCACACCAAGCTCTCCCACGCACTTTTGCCTGCCCTGGTGGATCTTGAGAGCCTTCTCTGATGTTATATTTTCCCAGCCACAGATGCAGCTTCGTAGCTTATCTCCTGCCGGGGTTGCTGCTCTGTCAATTACTGTGCTAGCTCTCTTATTCATAGTCGATTCCTTCAGTAGCAATATAAGGGTGGATCCAAAACGGTGATTAGCGATGGATCCTGCTGGCATGAGGAGCTAGCCCATGCCAGCCCCGGTGGGGTCTATTCCCTCCGGTCAGCTCTCGCTCTTGTATAGTCATGCAGCACAGAAACAGGCCCTTCGGCCCAACTCATCCATGTTGACTGGGATGCCCCATCTTAGCTTCTTCCATGTGCCTGCGTTTGACCCATATCGTTTTGAACATTTCCCATCCATGTACCCATCCATAGAACATAGTACATAGAACAAACAGTACAGCACAGGAACAGGCCCTTCAGCCCCAAAAAATGTGTTCGGCGGTTCATGGGTGATGGTAGCAGAATTAGGCCATTCAGCCCATCGAGTCTACTCTGCCATTCAATCATGGCTGATCTATCTCTCCCTCCTAACCTCCATTCTCCTGCCTTCTCCCCATTACCCCTGACACCCGTACTAATCACGAATCTATCTATCTATCTCTGCCTTAAAAATATCCTCTGACTTGGCCTCCACAGCCGTCTGTGGCAAAGAATTCCACAGATTCACCACCCTCCGACTAAAGAAATTCCTCCTCATCTCCTTCCTTAAAGGAACGTCCTATAATTCTGAGGCTGTGACCTCTGGTCCTAGACTCTCCCACTGGTGGAAACATCCTCTCCACATCCAATCTACCCGCATATCAAGTGTACTCCGCCATTCAATCATGGTTGATCTTTCTTTCCCTCTCAATCCCATCCTCTGCCTTAAAAATATCCATTGACTTGGCCTCTACGCCTTATGTGTAGGAAGGAACTGCAGATGCCGGTTTTCACCGGTTCGACTCGAAAAGCTGGAGTAACTCAGCGTGTCAGGCAGCATCACTGAACACCTTCGCTCAGTCCGACTGGGCCTAGGCGAGCGATCTGCCGGTGGCCAAATGCTTTAACTCCCCTTCCCATTGGAGAAACAGCAGCTCGGATTGCAGATTGGAGGAACAGCACCTCATGTTTTGCTTGGGCAGCTTGCACCCCAGCGGTATGAACACTGACTTCTCTAACTTCAAGTAAAACCTGCATTCCCTCTCTCCCCATCCAAACCCAAGTCATGGTGTGTAATGCGTTTTCCATCTCACCCACTGCTAACAATAGACAATAGACAATACGTGCAGGAGTAGGCTATTTGGCCCTTCGAGCCAGCACCGCCATTCAATGTGATCATGGCTGATCATCCCCAATCAGTACCCCGTTCCTGCCTTCTCCCCATATCCCCTGACTCCGCTATTTTTAAGAGCCCTATCTAGCTCTCTCATGAAAATATCCAGAGAACCTGCCTCCACCGCCCTCTGAGGCAGAGAATTCCATAGACTCAACACTCTGTGAGAAAATTTTTTTCCTCGTCTCCGTTCTAAATGGCTTATCCATTATTCTTAAACTGTGTGGCCCCTGGTTCTGGACTCCCCCAACATGGGGAACATGTTTCCTGCCTCTAGCGTGTCCAATAGACAATAGACAATAGACAATAGGTGCTGGAGCTTTCCCTTCGGCACTCAGATCTGTTCCCCTTATCATTGTTACTTTTTTTGCATATCATTCATTTATTTGTTCTATATCTGGGAGGGGGAGAGCCCAGGACTAGAGGTCACAGTCTCAGAATTAAAGGACTCTCTTTTAGGAAAGAGATGAGGAGGAATTTCTCAGAATGATCCCAGGAATGAGTGGGTTAACATATGATGAGCGTTTGACGGCACTGGGCCTGTATTCGCTGGAGTTTAGATGGATGAGGGGGGAACTCATTAAAAGTTACCCAATAGTGAAAGGCCTGGATAGAGTGGATGTGGAGAGGATGTTTCCACTGGTGTGAGAGTCTAGGACCAGAGGTCACAGCCTCAGAATGAAAGGATGCTCCTTTAGGAAGGAGATGAGGATGAATTTCTTGAGTCAGAGGGCGGTGAATCTGTGGAATTCTTTGCCACAGACGGCTGTGGAGGCCACAATTCAGTGGGTATTCTTAAGGCAGAGATAGACAGATTCTTGATTAGTACGGGTGTCAGGGATTATGGGGAAAAGGCAGGAGAATGGGGTTCGGAGGGAGAGATAGATCAGCCATGATTGAATGGCAGAGTAGACCTGATGGGCCGAATGGCCTAATTCTACTCCTATCACCTTCGACCTTATGGACTTATGATCTCTCTACATCACCGTCTATATCTCTCGTTTCCCTTTCCCCTGACTCTCAGTCTGAAGAAGGGTCTCGACTTGAAACGTCACCTGACCCTTCTCCACAGAGATCAGTTCAGTTCAGTTTAGTTTATTGTCACGTGTACCGAGGTACAGTGAAAAGCTTTTGTTGCGCGCTAACCAGTCAGCGAAAAGACAATACATGATTACAATCGAGTCGTCCACAGTGTACAGATACAGGATAAAGGGAATAACGTTTAGTGCAAGGTAAAGCCAGCTAATTCCAATCAAAGATAGTCCGAGGGTCACCAATGAGGTAGATAGTAGTTCAGCACCGCTCTCTGGTTGTGGTAGGGTGGTTCAGTTGCCTGATAACAGCTGGGAAGAAACTGTCCCTGAATCTCGAGGTGTGCGTTTTCACACTTCTGTACCTCTTGCCCGATGGGAGAGAGGGGAGAAGAGGGAATGGCCGGGGGTGAGACTGGTCCTTGATGATGCTGCTGGCCTTGCCGAGGCAGCGTGAGGTGTAGATGGAGTCAATGGAAGGGAGGTTGGTTTGTGTGATGGTCTGGGCTGAATCCACAATTCTCTGCAATTTCTTGCGGGTCACTGAGTTACTCCAGCTTTTTGTGTCTATCTTCAGTATAAAAAGCTACAGTATTATCCATTATTTTGTCTGTTTATTTTTTTTAATATATTTACTGAAACATTTTTGTTGTTCATCATGGGTTTTACATGTTACTGTCCTCGCATACCTGCTGCTAAGGGTGAGCTACAGGGAGAGTTTGAGTTGGCTGGGACTCGATTCCTTGGAGCGCAGGAGGATGAGGGGTGATCTTATAGAGGTGTATTAAAAATCATGAGAGGAATAGATCGGGTAGACGCACAGAGTCTCTTGCCCAGAGTAGGGGAATCGAGGACCAGAGGACATAAGTTCAAGGTTGAAAAGGAAAAGATTTAAAAGGAATCTGAGCTGCAACTTTCTTCACACAAGGGGTGGTGGGTGTATGGAACAAGCTGCCAGAGGAGGTAGTCGAGGCTGGGACTATCCCATCGTTTAAGAAACAGTTAGACAAGTTTGGATCGGGCAGGTTTGGAGGGATATGGGCCAAACACAGGCGGGTGGGACTAGTGTTGATGGGGCATTGTTGGCCGGTGTGGGCAAGTCGGGCCGAAGGGCCTGTTTCCACGCTGTATCACTCTATGACTCCAAGTAAGAATGTGGACGGGTGTAGTTCTAATGCTTGTTAGAAACTCACTCGTTAGTGTACACAAGGTCAAGGCTCAGCCATGTAGTAAATCTCGTTAATGTGACGGAACGGTGCAGATGAACCAATTTGAAGTCTCTGAATTGAATTCATGAAGCCATCATTAGTGTCAGCGCTGGGAGAAATAAAGCACTTAACTGTATCAACCTCTGCCTATTAAAGGGTGTTAAAGATAGAAAGATGGGAGGGGTAGTAACAGGAGGCGTGTCCAAACCCTTATGCCCCTGTCCCACTTAGGAAACCTGAACGGAAACCACTGGAGACTTTGCGCCCCCACCCAAGGTTTCCGTGCGGTTCCCGGAGGTTGCAGGTGGTTGCCGGAGGTTGCAGGTAGTGGAAGCAGGTAGGGAGACTGACAAAAACCTCCGGGTACCGCACGGAAACCTTGGGTGGGGCGCAAAGTCTCCAGAGGTTTCCGTTCAGGTTTCCTAAGTGGGACAGGGGCATTAATAATCTTATGTGTTTCAATGAGATGCCCTCTCATCCTTCTAAACTCCAGAGTGTACAAGCCCAGCCGCTCCATTCTCTCAGCATATGACAGTCCCGCCATCCCGGGAATGATGACAAAAATCTCTTCAGCTGGGGCAAGGGGGTGAGGAACATATTTGCTGAATAACTCAGTGTTGGGCAGGAGTGAAGTTACATTGCCCTAGAAAGGTCATGTAAAGGCCATCTTCTACATTATACAACATAGCCGTCAGATGCTGCCAAAATAAGCCATTTCTTGATGAAGCAAGCTACCGATGAATCAGAAAACGTATTAAAACATGCGATCAAAATTTGTCATCGAGAACATGGAACATATGCTACCCTGAAGACAGACACAAGATGCTGGAGTAACTCAGCGGGTCAGGCAGCATCTCTGGAGAGAAGGAGCAGGTGACGTATAGGGTCATGACCCTTCTTCAGACCTGAATCGTCACCTATCCATGTTCTCCAGAGATGCTGCCTGTCCCGCTGAGTTACTCCAGCTCTCTGTGAAACGTCACAATAGACTATAGACAATAGACAATAGGTGCAGGAGTAGGCCATTCGGCCCTTCGAGCCAGAACCGCCATTCAATGTGATCAGGGCTGATCATCCACAATCAGTACCCCGTTTCTGCCTTCTCCCCATATCCCCTGACTCCACTACTTTAGGTTCTTTAGTAACTTGTCAGTTTCTTTGTTGAACTAAATTAAGGCGCATGTTGCAATCAAAAGCGCTTGAACAATTGATCCCTATCTAGCTCTCACTTTAAAGCATCCAGAGAACCTGCCTCCACCGCCCTCTGAGGCAGAGAATTCTACAGACTCACAACTCTCTGTGTGAAAAAGTGTTTCCTCGTCTTCGTTCTAAATGGCTTACTCCTTATTCTTAAACTGTGGCCCCTGGTTCTGGATTCAAGCCAGCACCACCATTCAATGTGATCATGGCTGATCATCCCCAATCAGTACCTCGTTCCTGCCTTCTCCCTATATCCCCTGACTGCTATCTTTAAGAGCTCAGCATAACTCTCTCGATAAAGTATCCAGAGAATTGGCCTCCACTGCCGTCTGAGGCAGAGAATTCCACACACTCACAACTCTCTGTGAAAAAAAATGCTTCCTGGTCTCCTTTCTAAACGGCTAACCCCTTATTCTTAAACTGTGGCTCCTGGTTCTGGACTCCCCTAACATCGGGAACATGTTTCCTGTCTCTAGTGTGTTCAAACCCTTAACAATCTTATATGTTTCAATGAGATACCCTCTCATCCTTCTAAACTCCAGAGTGTACAATCCCGTTTTACAGAGTGCTGGAGTAACTCAGCGGGTCAGGCAGCATCTCTGGAGAACATGGATAGGTGACGTTTCACAGAGTGCTGGAGTAACTCAGCGGGTCAGGAAGCATCTCTGGAGAACTTGGTTAGGTGCCGTTCTGGACCGGACCCTCTTCAGACTTATTATGGTGGGGGGGGGGGGGGGGGGTGAGAAGACTGGAAGAGAGGTGGGGCAGGACGAAGTCCGGTGAGTGATAGGTGGAAATAGGTGAGGCGGGTGTGTGTGAAGGAACTGCAGATGTTAAGATAGACACAAAATGCTGGAGTAACTCAGTGGGACAGAGATTGGGTGATGTTTCGGATTGAGACCCTTCTTCAGGCAGGTGAGGGAGTTTTCAGTAGGCAGATTCCACCAGGTGGCGCTGTCAGCGATGGCGACCCCGCCGACGGTCTGTCTGTCTTTTCGTCTTTTTTATTACTTTTAGTGTGTTTTTAAAGTTTGTGTTAATGTTCTCTGGTTTGTTTAATGTGGGAATGAGGGGGAACTTTTTTTTCAATCCATTACATTGCCGGCGAAGCGATTGTTTTCCGGGTCGTATCTCCGGTCGCTCTGCGGCCTAACATCATGGAGCTGGTGGCCTTGCTCGGCACTGACTATGAGCCCCACCGCGGGGCGTGGAATTAACATCGGAGCCTGCGAACCCTTGCCTGGGATCGACGCTCCACCCGCAGCCTGCGGATTCCAACATCGAGGAGCTCGCAGTTTCGGGTCGAGACCGATGTCGGGAAGCTCCAAATGACGCAGAAGGTTTGACCAGCCCCGATCCGGGGTCCGATCGCCCGGCGCGGGGGACCTGAGATTCCCCCCCGATGCAGGAGCTTGATCGCCTCGACGCAGAGGGCTCGAGGACAAAGAAGGGAACAGATTGAACCTTTTTTTTCGCCTTCCATCACAGTGAGGAATGTGGAGGAGTCACTGTGGTGGACGTTCATGTTAAAATGTGTTTTGTGTGATCTGTTGCTTTTTATTGGTATGACTGTACGGCAAATCAAATCCCTCGTATGTTGCAAAACATAACATGGCTAATAAAGTATGATTATGATTATGATATGGTTGGACAAAGGATGGAGACGAAAAGACATTTAAGTGTGAGATAAGGAGTGAATTGAGAAACCAGGGGAGGGATGTTGGGGGAGTCCAGAACCAGGGGCCACAGTTTAACAATAAGGGGTAAGCCATTTAGAACGGAGATGAGGAAAAGCTTTTTCACACAGAGACAATAAACAATAGGTGCAGGAGTAGGCCATTCGGCCCTTCGAGCCCTTCAATGTGATCATGGCTGATCATCCACAATCATTATCCCGTTCCTGCCTTCTCCCCATATCCCCTGACTCCGCTATATTTAAGAGCCCTATCTAGCTCTCTCTTGAAAGTATCCAGAGAACCAGCCTCTATCGCCCTTAGAGGCAGAGAATTTCACAGACTCACAACTCTCTGTGTGAAAAAGTGTTGCGGCATCTCCGTTCTAAATGGCATACACCTTATTCTTAAACTGTGGCCCCTGGTTCTGGACTCCCCCAACATCGGGAACATGTTTCATGCCTCTAGTGTGTCCAAACCCTTAACAATCTCATATGTTTCAATGTGATACCCTCTCGTCCTTCTGAATGCCAGAGTATACAAGCCTAGCCACTCTATTTTCTCAGCATATGATAGTTCCGCCATCCCGGGAATTAACCTTGTAAACCTACGCTGCACTTAAAGAATGTCCTTCCTTAAATTTGGAGACCAAAACTGCACACAATACTCCAGGTGTGGTCTCACTAGGGCCCTGTACAACTGCAGAAGGACCTCTTTGCTCATATACTCCTCGTGTTATGAAGGCCAAGAGAGTTGTGAGTGTGTAATTCTCTGCCTCAGAGGGCGGTTCTCTGGATACTTTCAAGAGAGACCTAGATCGGGCTCTTGGAGATAGCGGAGTCAGGGGATATGGGGAGAAGGCGGGAAAGGGGTACTGATTGTGGATGATCAACCGTGAACACATTGAACGGCAGTGCTGGCTCGAGGGGCCGAATGGCCTACTGCTGCACCTGTTGTCCATTGCCTATTAGAACGTAGGTCATGATTTTGCTTCAGACTCTTGGCTAGAGGCGAGGAATCGCAAGGTGGGCTGAACGAGCAAGTGTTGAAACACTAGTGGCAGCCAGCTACACCAGTCCCACCAGTCCCACGTTTGGCCCAGATATCTCTGAACCATTCCTGTCCAGTCAGGTGGCCCAACGTTGAGTGCCACGGTGGTGCAGCGTTAGAGTTGCCGCCGCTTGTGATCGACTTCAGGAAGCAAAGTGGTAGTTTGCAATGACGACGCCGAAGTAGAGATGGTTGAAGACTTCAAATTCCCAGGAGTCAATATCACCAACAACTTCTCCTGGACCACCCATATTGAAGCAACGACCAAGAAAGCACACCAACGCCTCTACTCTCTTAGAAGGCTTCGGAAGTTCGGCATGTCCCCAACAACTCTCAGCAACTTCTACAGATGCGCTGTAGGAAGCGTTTTATCGGGATGCGTCACAGCTCGGTTTGGGAACAGCTCCATCCAAGACCGCAAGGAATCGCGGCGCATCGTGGACGCAGCCCAGACCGTCACACAAACCAACCTCCCTTCCGTTGACCCCATCTATACATCACGCTGCCTCAGCAAGGACCAGCCGCACCCGGGTCACTCCCTCTCCCATCGGGCAAGAGGTACAGAAGTGGCACACCTCCAGATTCGAGGACAGTTTCTTCCCAGCTGTTATCAGGCAACTGAACCATCCTACCACAACCAGAGAGCATTCCTGAACTCCCATCTACCTCATTGGTGATGCTTGGACCATCCTTGATCGGATGTTGCTGGCTTTACCTTGCACTAAACGTTATTCCCTTTATACTGTATCTGTACACTGTGGACGGCTCGATTGTAATCATGTATTGTCTTTCCGCTGACTGTTGAGCACGCAACAAAAGCTTTTCACTGTACCTCGGTACACGTGACGATGAACTAAACTGAACACTGTGCCACCAATGTTGGTTGTGGTACCTACCTTCCGGGTACTTGTACAGATCGGTGATATTCATCCTCATATCCGACCCAACCTGCTTGGTGAGAATCAACAAGCCGACCTCATCAGTCTTCACCTCCCCTTTCACCAGCGACCCATCGTTCTGTTGGGTCCAGTACACAACGTCGCTGTTCACCTGGAAGAAGAAAACCACCGTCGGTTTACACACAGGGTGGCGCAGCGGTAGAGTTGCTGCCTCACAGCGCCAGAGACCCGGGTTCCATCCTGACCACCAGGTTTGTACCTTCTCCCCGAGATCCTCGGTTTCCTCCCACGCTCCGAAGACGTGCGGGTTTGTAGGTTAATTGCGCTTGGTGTATGTGTAAATTGACCCTCGGATAGTGTTACCTGTCCCACTTTCACGACCTATTTCACGACCTCTGCCGAGTTTGCCCTTGACTCATACTCTCAGCATGGTCGTCACAAGGTCGTAGGAGGTCGTAGGTAGGTCATAATTAGGTCGTAGGTAGGTCGTGATGCTAGTCGCAGGTACTCGTGGCATCAAGTAGGTCAGGGCGAATTTTTCTAGCCTTATGAAAAATGTCCACGAGTAAAAAAAGGTTGTGAATTAGGTCGCGAAAGTGGGAGAGGCCCTTTAGTGTGCGGGGATCGCTGGTCGGCCCGGATTCGGTGGGCCGAAGGGCCTGTTTCCGCACTGTATCTCTAAACCAAACCAAAGAGTTGTAAATGTCATGTTCATTAACTTCAAGCTCAAGTTCATAGAAACATAGAAAATAGGTGCAGGAGGAGGCCATTCGGCCCTTCGAGCCAGCACCGCCATTCACTGTGATCATGGCTGATCGTTCCCTATCAATAACCCGTGCCTGCCTTCTCCCCATATCCCTTGATTCCACTAGCCCCTAGAGCTCTAACTCTCTCTTAAATCCATCCAGTGACTTGGCCTCCACTGCCCTCTGTGGCAGGGAATTCCATAAATTCACAACTCTCTGGGTGAAAATGTTTTTTTCTCATCCCAGTCTTAAATGACCTCCCCTTTATTCATGGACAGTGTCCCCTGGTTCTGGACTTGCCCAACATTGGGAAATTCTTTCCTGCATCTAGCTTGTCCAGTCCTTTTATAATTTTATATGTTTCTAGAAGATATCCCCTCATCCTTCTAAACTCCAGTGAATACAAACCTAGTCTTTTCAATCTTTCCTCATATGACAGTCCCGCCATCCCAGGGATCAATCTCGTGAACCTACGCTGCACTGCCTCAATCACAAGGATGTCCTTCCTCAAATTAGGAGACCAAAACTGTACGCAATACTCCAGATGTGGTCTCACCAGAGCCCTATACAACTGCAGAAGAACCTCTTTACTCCTATACTGAAATCCTCTTGTTATGAAGGCCAACATTCCATTAGCTTTCTTCATTGCCTGCTGTACCTGTAAGCCAACTTTCAGTGACCGATGTACAAGGATGCCCAGGTCTCGCTGCACCTCCCCCTTATCTAACTTAACCCCATTGAGATAATAGTTCAAGTTACATTCATTGTCACGTGCACTAATTGGTGCAGTGAGATTTGAGTTATCATACAGCCACACGAATAAAAATATTCCCCACAGCAGAATCAACGTTTCCCACTGTGAGGGAAGGCAATAAAGTTCAGTCAAACTTCCTCTTTGTTCACCCGTGGTCGGGGCCTTTGAACCCTCCGCAGTCACCGCTACGGGCGGCCCGATGTACAGGCCCTCTCGCCGGGATAATCGGAACTGACAGGAGCAGAAGCGACAGGAGCAGAATTGGGCCATTCGGCCCATCGAGTCTACTCCGCCATGCAATCCATGGCAGATCTATCTCTCCCTCCGAAAATCCCATTCTCCTGCCCGCTCCCCCACAAACCCCCGACACGCAATGTCTTTCATTGTGCCAAGGTTCCACAGCGCGCAGATATTCTCTGTATGATATTCCGTCTTTACTCAAGTCTCACTCACCTCAGCGTAGACAAAGGGTGCATCGAACGGGAAGCAGACCTGGCCCTCCTTAATGGCAATGACAGAGGCTGGACCACACTGGTACATGCCTGAGGAAAGGAACAAGGAATGGCACAATCAGATTATCGAGAATATATGTACTGTATATATATATTCACCTGTATCTGTATGGGTACTCCTGACACCACCTTTGTGAATGTTCCACGACAACATACATGGTGAAACATTAGTCATTATTCCATAAGCAATACAGAACATTCAAACTGCCAGCCATTCATACCCAGCTCGGCGTGGCTTCTGAGAGCCGGCTGTCTTTGTTAATAATAATAATAATAACTTTATTTATAAAGCACTTTAAACAACTACAGTTGCCACAAAGTGCTGTACATGAGAAATCATGGACAAAAAGCTATTACAAACAATTAAAAACCATTAAAAACCGTAAAACGAAGGACTATAAAAAACACACTAAAAATTAAAAGACATTAAAAGCACTAAAAACAGGAGCAATGCCTCAGCCAGTGTCGAAAGCCAAAGAATAAAAATATGTTTTTAGGGAGGATTTGAAGATGGACAGTGAGGGGGCCTGTCTGATGTGCAACGGCAAGGTGTTCCAGAGTGCCGGAGCAGCAACAGAAAAGGCTCTATCCCCTCTGAGCTTCCGCTTAGACCTTGGTACCTCAAGGAGCAGCTGATCAGCTGACCTGAGGCACCGGGCAGGAGCATATAGGTGGAGCAGCTCAGAGAGGTAAGGCGGGGCGAGCCCATTCAACGATTTAAAAACAAATAAAAGAATTTTGAAATGAACTCGAAAGTGCACTGGGAGCCAGTGTAGGGAGGCCAAAATTGGCGTAATGTGCTCCCTCTTTCGAGTTCCAGTCAAAAAGTGTAGTACTGTAATACCATGTAATGGGTGGCTTGCATATATGTGTAGTGGAGATTATAAATGGTATGGATTAACAAGGGTTAATCTACAGTGTGTGTGTGTGTATATATAAGTGTGTGTGTGTGTCAACATACGAGGAATTTTGTTTGCCGTACAGTCGTACCAATAAAAAGCAACAGAACACACAAAATACATTTTAACATGAACATCCACCACAGTGACTCCTGCACATTCCTCACTGTGATGGGAAAGTTCAATCTCTTCCCTTCTTTGCTCTCCCGCGGTCGGGGGCCTCGAGCCTTCCGTTGACGGGACGATCTTACCCCCGTAGCCGGCGGCTGTGGCGATCAAGCTCCTGCATCGGGGGGGAATCTCAGCTCTCCCGCGCCGGGCAATCTACCCCGGGTCGGGGCTGGTCGAACTTCGTGCTTCCCGACATCGGTCTTGACCCGAGACTGCGAGCTCCTCGATGTTGGAATCCGCAGGCTGCGGGTGGAGCGTCGATCCCAGGCAAGGGATCGCAGGCTCCGATGGCAAGTCCACGGCCCCGCGGTGGGGCTCAAAGTCAGTCACGATCAAGGCCTCCAGCTCCATGGTGTTAGGCCGCAGAGTGACCGAAGATACAATCCGGAAAACAATCGCATCTCCGGCAATGGTGAGAGATTGAAAAAAAGTTTCCCCCGACCCCCTCCCACACCCCCCACCCCCCACATAAAACAAACCAGAGAACATTAACACAGACTTTTAAAACATGCTGAAAATAACATAAAAAAGACGAAAAGGACAGACAGTCTCTGGACGAGGCTGCCGTCATACGGCTCCACCCATCGGTATATATATATACAGACAATAGACAATAGACAACAGGTGTAGGAGTAGGCCATTTGGCCCTTCGAGCCAGCACCGCCATTCAATGTGATCATGGCTGATCATCCCCAATCAGTACCCCGTTCCTGCCTTCTCCCCATATCCACCGACTCCGCTATTTTTAAGAGCTCTATCTATCTCTCTCTTGAAAGCATCCAGAGAACCGGCCTCCACCGCCCTCTGAGGCAGAGAATTCCACAGACTCATCACTCTCTGTGAGAAAAAATGTTTCCTCGTCTCCGTTCTAAAAGGCTTATTCTTAAACTGTGGCCCCTGGTTCTGGACTCCCCCCAACATCAGGAACATGTTTCCTGCCTCTTGCGTGTTCAAGCCCTTAACAATCTTATATGTCTCAATGAGATCGCCTCTCATCCTTCTAAACTCCAGAGTGTACAAGCCCAGCTGCTCCATTCTCTCAGCATACGACAGTCCCGCCATCCCGGGAATTAACCTTGTAAACCTACGCTGCACTCCCTCAATAGCAAGAATGTCCTTCCTCAAATTAGGGGACCAAAACTGCACACAATACTCCAGGTGTGGTCTCACTCGGGTCCTGTACAACTGCAGACGGACCTCTTTGCTCCTATATTCGATTCCTCTTGTTATTGTTCCTCTTGCACTAAACGTTATTCTCTTCATCCTGTATCTGTACACAGTGGCCGGCTCAATGGTGACCATGTATAGTCTTACCGCTGATATACAGCATGGAAACAGGCCCTTCGGCCCAACTTGCCCACATTGGCCAACGCGTCCCAGCCACACTAGTCCCACCTGTCCGTGTTTGACCCATATCCCTCTAAACCTGTCCTATCCATGTACCTGTCTAAGTTGCGATCGTCCCAACCTCAACTACCACCTCTGGCAGCTTGCTCCATACACCCACCACCCTTTGTGTGGAAAATGTTACCCCTCACATTCCTATTAAATCTTTTCCCCTCCACCTTGAACCTATGTCCTCTGCCCCTCGATTCCCCTACTCTGGGCAAGAGACTACCCGATCTATTCCTCTCATGATTTTGTGCACCCCTACAAGATCTCCCCCATCATCCTCCTGCGCTCCATGGAATAGAGTCCCAGCCTACTCAGCCTCTCCCTACAGCTCGCGTCCGAATTCTGAATGGCCTAATTCTGCTGCCAGTACCTCTTCTTCTTCTTGTCGTGTCCACAACACAAGATTACAAGTTGTCCAGCCCAGAGCTGGAACACACTTCTCAACATCTGCACACAATGGTGTCTGTCTTGTCGCTTCTTGTGCGTGGTAGTGGAAAGACATTGTTGCCATAGAGGGGGTACAGAGAAGGTTCACCAGACTGATTCCTGGGATGGCAGGACTTTCATATGAAGAAAGACTGGATAGACTCGGTTTGTACTCGCTAGAATTTAGAAGATTGAGGGGGGATCTTATAGAAACTTACAAAATTCTTAAGGGGTTGGACAGGCTAGATGCAGGAAGATTGTTCCCGATGTTGGGGAAGTCCAGAACAAGGGGTCACAGTTTAAGGATAAGAGGGAAGTCTTTTAGGACCGAGATGAGAAAATCATTTTTTGCACAGAGAGTGGTGAATCTCTGGAATTCTCTGCCACTGAAGGTAGTTGAGGCCAGTTCATTGGCTATATTTAAGAGGGAGTTAGATGTGGCCCTTGTGGCTAAAGGGATCAGGGGGTATGGAGAGAAGGCAGGTATGAGATACTGAGTTGGATGATCGGCCATGATCATATCGAATGACGGTGCAGGCTCGAAGGGCCGAATGGTCTACTCCTGCACCTATTTTCTATGTTTCTATGTTTCTATGGAAGGTTGGTGGAAACAGGGCTGCCACGTAAATGCTCTTTCCTTGACCCCCCCACCCTCCTTAGAACCCCTGGCAAACCTTCACTGGTCTCCTGAGGGGTGGCGTCGACAGCTTGCCAGCCTCCATAGAGAGACGGGAGATCAGCCCTCAGCATCCAGGACTCGTTCCAGCAGTGGTAGTTCCTTGGGCGAGAAGAACGAGGATGTCAGAACCTACCACAGTACACTTCCAATCTCCCTCCTGGGATAAATAAAGTTCTATCGCATCGTATCGTAGAGTGCCGCAAAACATCGCAGAGAGGAAGTCTGCGTTCAGTTCACTTTCGTTTACTGTCGGGTGTAGTCTAGTGTGGCGCAGCGGTAGAGTTGCTGCCTCACAGCGCCGGCGACCCGGGTTCCATCCAGATTATAGGCGCTGCCAGTACGGAGTTTGTACGTTCTCTCCCCGTGACCCGCGTGGGTTTTCTCCGAGATCTTCGGTTTCCTCCCACACTCCAAAGACGTGCGGAGGTTTGTAGGTTCATTGATTTGGTGCAAATGTAAATTGTCACTAATGGGTGTAGGATAGTGTTAATAGAGTCACAGAGTGACACAGTGGGGAAACAGACCGTTCGGCCCAACTCGCCCACACCGGCCAACAATGTCCCAGCTACACAAGTCCCACTTGCCTGCGCTTGGTCCATATCCCTCCAAATCTGCCCTATCCATGTACCTGTCTAACTGTTTCTTAAACGATGGGATAGTCCCAGCTTCAACTACCTCCTCTGGCAGCTCGTTCCATACACTCACCACCTTTTGTGTGAAAAGATTATCCCTCGGATTCCTATTAAATCTTTTCCCCATCACCTTGATCCTATGTCCTCTGGTCCTCGATTCCCCTGCTCTGGGCAAGAGACTCTGTGCATCTACCTGAGTATATTCCTCTCATGATTTTGTACACCTCTGTTGGATCACCCCTCATCCTCCTGCGCTCCATGGAATAGAGACCCAGCCTAGTCAACCTCTCCCTATAGCTCACACCCTCTAGTCCTGGCAACATCCTCGAACCCTTTCAAGCTTGACAATATCTTCCTATGGTAGACAAAAATGCTGGAGAAACTCAGCGGGTAAGGCAGCATCGAAGGAAATGTTTCCTTCGCTCCATAGATGCTGCTGCACCCGCTGAGTTTCTCCAGCATTTTTGTCTACCTTCGATTTTCCAGCATCTGCAGTTCCTTCTTAAATATCTTTCCTATCTTTCCTATCAGACCACCAGGGGCCCCGGGAAGATGGCAGCCCTGCCGGCAGTCTGTTTGTTTTTTCACCTTTATGTTATTTTTAGCGTCTGTTAAAAGTTTGTTTTAATGGTCTTCGGTTTGTTTTATGTGGGGGGAGGGGATCGGTTCCTACCTTCCCGGAGATGTGATCAATTTTCGGATCACATTGTCCGGGCTCTGCGGCCTACCATCGCTGGAGGCCTCCTCGGACTGTCGTGAGCCCCACCGCGGGGCGCGGACTTAACATCGGAGCGGATCCCTTGCCTGGGATCGCTCCCACCGCGGCCTGCGGACTTACCAACAAGGGCTTGCAGTCTAGGGAGAGGCTAGTCGGGAGCTCCAACGCCGCAGAAGGTTCGACCAGCCCCGACGCGAGGTTCGATCGCCCGGCGCTGGGGAGCTGACATCCCCCCGATGCGGGAGCTGATCACCTCGACGCGGAGGGCCCGAACGCCGCCGACTACGGGAGTCAAGACCGTCCCGTCAACGGAGGCTCAAGGCTCCCGACTGAGGAAGAACACAAGTGAAGGACTTGAACTTTATTTCACCTTCCATCACAGTGAGGAATGTGTAGGAGTCACTGTGGTGGATGTTCATGTTAAAATGAGTGATCTGTTGCTTTTTATTGTATGATTGACCTGGCCAGTGAAATTCCTCGTATATTGCAAAACATACTTGGCGAATAAAATCTGATTCTGATTCTGATGTGCGGGGATCGCTGGTCGGCGCAGACTCGGCGGGCCCAGGAGCCTGTTTCCGCACTGTAACTCTAAACTAAACTAAACTAATAAAGCATATGGTGGTGGGAAAGGGTTGAAGGCAGGCACTTGCTTTCAACTGATGGCAACCCAGATTCAAATGTGGTAAACAGCTGGGGAAGAATCTAAATATATTTCAATTAGCCGAGTACGTTCAGCCTCCCAGGAGATGGGCGTGTTTGAGAATGCCAAACTGCATTAACACACGCTACACAGACACTTCTTTTTAACTTTCAGGTTTAAACATCCATGCTTTCAATTATTTAAAAATATCTGCAAATAGTCTTCAGATGTTGAATATTAAAAGTTATCGCAAGGTATGTTGAGAACATTCTTTAATCGAGGGCAGACATCTGAAACATAGAAAATAGGTGCAGGAGGAGGCCGTTCGGCCCTTCAAGCCAGCAACACCATTCATTGTGATCATGGCTGATCGTTCCCAATCAATAACCCGTGCCTGCCTTCTCCCCATATCCCTTGATTCCACCAGCCCCTAGAGTTCTATCTAACTCTCTCTTAAATCCATCCAGTGACTTGGCCTCCACTGCCCTCTGTGGCAGGGAATTCCATAAATTGGCAGAGGGTCTCGACCCGAAGCGTCGCCAATTCCTTCAATCCATAGATGCTGCCTCACCCGCTGAGTTACTCCAGCATTTTTTGTTTACCGTCGATTTTTCCAGCATCTGCAGTTCTTTCTTAAACATTCTTCAACAGAGGTTGTTTCAATAGAGGGTATCTATAGACTGAATGGAAGAAGGACACAAAATGCTGGAGTAACTCAGCGGGTCAGGCAGCATCTGTGGAGAACATGGATAGGTGACGTTTCATAGAGTGCTGGAGTAACTCAGCGGGTCAGGCAGCATCTGTGGAGAACGTGGATAGGTGACGTTTCATAGAGTGCTGGAGTAACTCAGCGGGTCAGGCAGCATCTCTGGAGAGAAGGAAGGGGTGACGTTTCGGGACCCTTCTTCAGATTGGTTAGGAATAAGGGAAACGAGAGATATGAAGATGTAGAGTGGTAAAGAGCAAGGGACGAAAGATACGCACAAAAGTAACAATGATAAAGGGGACAGGACGTGTTTGCTGTTTGTTGGGTGAAAAGGAGAAGCTGGTGCGATAGGGGGGGAATGCCGGAGCTACCTGAAGTGAGAGAAATCAAACACGGTGAATGGATTGATTGTAATCATGTTCAAGAAGGAACTGCAGTTGCTGGAAAATCGAAGGCAGACAAAAATGCTGGAGAAGCTCAGCGGGTGAGGCAGCATCTATGGAGCGAAGGAAATAGGCGACGTTTCAGGGTCGAGACTCTTCTCCAGACTGATGAGGGGATGGGGGGGGGGGAAGAAGAAAGGAAGAGGCGGAGACAGTGAGCTGTGGGAGAGCTGGGAAGGGGAGGGGAAAGAGGGAGAAAGCAGGGACTACCTGAAATTGGAGAAGTCAATGTTCATACCGCTGGGGTGTAAACCGGAAGGTAGCCGGTTCGAATGCCGCTTGGAGTGCATACTGTCGTTGTGTCCTTGGGCAAGACACTTCACCCACCTTTGCCCGTGTGTGAATGTGTGTGAATGTGTGTGAGTGATTGGTGGTGGTCGGAGAGGCCGTAGGCGCAGATTGGCAGCCACGCTTCCGTCAGTCTGCCCCAGGGCAGCTGTGGCTACAGAAGTAGCTTACCACCACCGAGTGTGACTGAGGAGTGAATGAATAATGCGATGTAAAGCGCCTTGAGTATTAGAAAGGCGCTATATAAATCCCATGCATTATTATTAAACTACCCAAGCGAAATATGAGGAGCTGCTCCTCCAATTTGCGGTGGGCCTCACTCTGGCCACGGAGGAGGCCCAGGACAGAAAGGTTGGATTGGGAATGGGAGGGGGAGTTGAAGTGCTGAGCCACCGGGAGATCAGGTTGGTTATTGCGAACCGAGCGGAGGTGTTGGGCGAAGCGATCGCCAAGCCTACGCTTGGTCTCACCGATGTAGAGCAGCTGACACCTAGAGCAGCGGATGCAATAGATGAGGTTGGAGGAGGGTGATCATGTGTTGTCTTTCCGCTGACCGGAGAGCACGCAACAAAAAAGCTTCTCACTGTCCCTTGGTGCACGTGACAAGAAACTAAACTGAACTGGAAAAAAACTGCCCTCTCAATAGTGGATGCCGGGGGGTGGTGGTGGAGGCGGCATGATGGTGCAGCGGGTAGAGCAGTAGCTTCACGGTACCAGAATCCCAGGTTGGATCCCGACTACCGGTCTGTACGGAGTTTGTACCTTTGACCTGCGTGGGTTTTCTCCGGGTGCTCTGGTTTCCTCCCACACTCCAAAGACGTACAGGTTTGTAGGTTAATCTTTTTCAGTTTAGTTTAGGGAGACAGCGCGAAAACAGGACCTTTAGCCCACCGGGTCCGCGCCGACTAGCGATCACCCCGCACTCTAGCACTATCCTACACACACCAGGGGCAAATTGCATTTATACCAGGTCAAATAAACATAGAAACATAGAAAAATAGGTGCAGGAGCAGGCCATTCGGCCCTTCAAGCCAGCACCTACATTCAATATGATCATGGCTGATCATCCACAATCAGTACCCCGTTCCTGCCATCTCCCCCTATCCCTTGATTCCGTTAGCCCTAAGAGCTAAATCTAACTCTCTTTTGAAAACATCCAGTGAATCGGCCTCCGCTGCCATCTGTGCCAGAGAATTCCACAGATTCGCAACTCTCTGGGTGAAAAGGTTTTTCCTCATCTCAGTTCTAAATGGCCGACCCCCTTATTCTTAAACTGTGTGACCCCTGGTTCTGGACTCCCCCAACATCGGGAACATTTTTCCTGCATCTAGCCTGTCTAATCCTCTAAGAATGTTATATGTTTCTATAAGATACCCTCTCATCCTTCTAAATTCTAGCGAATATAAGCCCAGTAGACCCATTCTTTCATCATACGTCAGTCCCACCATCCTGGGAATTAACCTACAAGCCTTTAGAAGGATGAGGGGAGGATCTCATAGAAACATATAAAATTATAAAAGGGCTGGACAAGCTAGATGCAGGAAAAATGTTCCCAATGTTGGGCGAGTCCAGAACCAGGGGCCACAGTCTTAGAATAAAGGGGAGGTAATTTAAGACTGAGGTGAGAAAAAACGTTTTCACCCAGAGAGTTGTGAATCTGTGGAATTCCCTGCCACAGAGGGCAGTGGAGGCCAAGTCACTGGATGGATTTAAGGGAGAGTTAGATAGAGCTCTAGGGGCTAGTGGAATCAAGGGATATGGGGAGAAGGCAGGCACGGGTTATTGATTGGGGACGATCAGCCATGATCGCAGTGAATGGCGGTGCTGGCTCGAAGGGCCGAATGGCCTCCTCCTACACCTATTTTCTATGTTTCTATTTTTGTAAGCCTATGGGAGACAATAGACAATAGGTGCAGGAGTAGGCCATTCGGCCCTTCGAGCCAGCACCGCCATTCAATGTGATCATAGCTGATCATCCCCAATCAGTACCCCGTTCCTGCCTTCTCCCCATATCCCCTGACTCCGCTATTTTTAAGAGCCCTATCTAGCTCTCTCTTGAAAGCATCCAGAGAACCGGCCTCCACCGCCCTCTGAGGCAGAGAATTCCACAGACTCACCACTCTCTGTGAGAAAAAGTGTTTCCTCGTCTCCGTTTTAAATGGCTTACTCCTTATTCTTAAACTGCGGCCCCTGGTTCTGGACTCCCTGAACATCGGGAACATGTTTCCTTCCTCCAGTGTGTCCAAACCCTTAACTATCATATGTTTCAATGAGATCCCCTCTCACCCTTCTAAACTCCAGAGTGTACAAGCCCAGCTGCTCCATTCTCTCAGCATATGACATCATTCTCCCTTAACGTACCAGATGGAGTCCTTGGTCAGCTCCAACATCTTCTTCCCGTCCTGGTCCAGGATGATGTCTGTGTGCAGGTTGGCATCGTTGTCGTGGGCTGAGGAGTAGTTGGTGACCACTCTGGTGGGGAGGCCCAGGCATCGCAGCACTAGGGAGGGTCATAATAACACAACGCCATCAACACCCACCCTCTCAGTGGCGGCTACACACAGAGAATCTAGTCATAGAGTCACAGAGTGATACAGTGTGGAAACAGGCCCTTCGGCCCAACTCGCCCACAGCGCACAACAATGTCCCAGCTACACTAGTCCCAACTGCCTGCGTTTGGTCCATATCTCTCCAAGCCTGTCCTATCCATGTACCTGTCTAACTGTTTCTTCAACGATGGGATAGTCCCAGCCTCAGCTACCTCCTCTGGCAGCTTGTTCCATACACCCACCTGTGTGGAAACGTTACCCCTACGATTCCTATTAAATCTTTTCCCCTTCACCTTGAACCTATGTCCTCTGGTCCTCGATTCCCCTACTCTGGGCAAAAGACTCTGTGCATCTACCCGATCTATTCCTCTCAGGATTTGGTACACCTCTATAAGATCACCCCTCATCCTCCTGCGCTCCATGGAATAGAGGTTCCTTCCCCCCACATCTTAAACCTATGTCCACGATTACCCTACTCTGGGCAAGAGGCTCTGTGCATCTACCCGATCTATTCCTCTCATGATTTTATATACACATATAAGGTCATAAGGTCACATGTTTGTGTGTGAGTGTGCGTGTGCGTGTGCGTGCGTGTGTGCGTGCGTGCGTGCGTACGTGTGGGTGCGTGAGTGCGTGTGTGAGAGTGTGTGCGTGCATGTGTGCATGCATGTGCGTGTGTGTGCGTGCGTGCCTGCGTGTGTGCGTGTGTGTGTGTGTGTGCGTGCCTGCGTGCGTGTGCTTGCATGCGTGCTTGTGCGTGTGCATGCCTGTGTGCGCGTGCTTGCGTACCTGTGTTGAGCACAGCAGCAAAGACCCAGCACTGTCCGTAACAGACAGGTTGTTTGTTCTTGTAGTACAGCAGCAGTATCTCTACGCTACTGTTCCAGGCTGTGGGGGCCACTCCATCAACATACGTCCCATCCCAACACCCCACCAGCACGCCCGCATCGTCCTTCGAATTAATCTGCGCAGAGAAAATACTTTAGAGATACAGTGCACGAACAGGCCCTTCAGCCCATCGAGTCTGCGCCAGCCAGCGATTCCCCCCCCCCCTCCCCTTACACCAGCACTATCCTATACACTGGGGACAATTTTTACCAAAGCCAATTAACCTACAAGCCTGCACGTCTTTGGAGTTTGGTTTAGTTTATACATATAGCGTGGAAACCGGTGATTCGGCCCACCCGGAGAAAACACACACAGGTCACGGGGAGAAGGTAAAAACTCCGTACAGACGGGATGGAACCCGGGTCTCTGGCGCTGTGAGGCAGCAACTCTACCGCTGCGCCACCGTGCCGCCTAGCACGGGACTAGTGTAGATGGGGCACATTGGTCGGCATGGGTGAGCAGGGCCCAAGGGCCAGATTCCGACCTCGATGACTCCCCGCCATTTTAACACGAGGTGAATTTTATGATGATCCTTCTTTCATTTAACTGAGAGGCTGAAGGGCCTGTCCCACTTGGCGATTTTTTCGGCGACTGCCGGCATCAATGACTGACGTATCAGATCACCGCGGCGTGACAACGTATTGACGCGCTGTGTTTTTTTCAAGTGACGCAACATTTGTTTTGTCGCCGCTGGATTTTGAAATGTTCAAAATCTTTTGGCGAACCTGATATAACATCGGCAGTCGCCGAAAATAATCGCAAAGCAGACCAACTCTCAATGATTTAGTCTTCTTTTTATCAACTTTGTACAAGCATATGGTGCAACATAACCTTAGAAATTAAACGTTTCAGAAACATAGAAACATAGAAACATAGAAATTAGGTGCAGGAGTAGGCCATTCGGCCCTTCGAGCCTGCACCGCCATTCAATATGATCATGGCTGATCATCCAACTCAGTATCCCGTATCTGCCTTCTCTCCATACCCTCTGATCCCCTTAGCCACAAGGGCCACATCTAACTCCCTCTTAAATATAGCCAATGAACTGGCCTCGACCACCCTCTGTGGCAGGGAGTTCCAGAGATTCACCACTCTCTGTGTGAAAAAAGTTCTTCTCATCTCGGTTTTAAAGGATTTCCCCCTTATCCTTAAGCTGTGACCCCTTGTCCTGGACTTCCCCAACATCGGGAGCAATCTTCCTGCATCTAGCCTGTCCAACCCCTTAAGAATTTTGTAAGTTTCTATAAGATCCCCTCTCAATCTCCTAAATTCTAGAGAGTATAAACCAAGTCTATCCAGTCTTTCTTCATAAGACAGTCCTGACATCCCAGGAATCAGTCTGGTGAACCTTCTCTGCACTCCCACTATGGCAATAATGTCCTTCCTCAGATTTGGAGACCAAAACTGTACGCAATACTCCAGGTGATGGGTGGATAAAGAGATATAAGTATATCTCTCTCAATCTCTTTCTTTTTATTTCCTTTCTTTTTCTCTATTTCTTTTTTTTCCTTCTCTTTTTTCCTCTCCATCCCCTTCTACCTTTGCTTCGGGCTTTCTGTACTATCTCACGAACTAACACTATCATCACTGCTCATGATACTCTTTTCTTCTCTATCTTGGCTTGTCTCATTTTCTGTTCTATTCTGTTAAATTTGAAACAAGAAGTTGAACTGTATTATCTCATTGTGTATTAGGTACTTATGTACTACATTATTGTACTTACTTCTAATAAAAAATATTTTTTTAAATAATAATTTTTAAAAAAAAGAAAATAATCGCCACGTGGGACAGGCCCTTGACTGGAAATTCACTGAATAAATTTAAAAGACAATTAGGGAACTTGCACTGCTGAGGACATCCAAGTCAACAGCTTGAGAGATGCAAGGATACAACAGCTCACTTGTTGCTTTACATGTAGGCAATCTCGGGTCCAAATCACGCATCCTGCCACATGCTTCAAAGACATTTCTCCCAACGCAAATAATATTCCTCTTAGGTCAAGAAAACAATTGTTCACCAAGCTTTATCACGAATGCATCACAGCACGGTTTGGGAACATATCCGTCCAAGAGCGCGAGGAATTGCAGCGAATTGTGGACGCAGCCCA
The DNA here is from genome assembly GCF_010909765.2 of Amblyraja radiata. Lineage (NCBI taxonomy): Eukaryota > Metazoa > Chordata > Chondrichthyes > Rajiformes > Rajidae > Amblyraja > Amblyraja radiata. The sequence goes on along the minus strand of NC_045957.1, from coordinate 120,748,318 downwards.
GACCATCGCACAAACCAACCTCCCTTCCATTGACTCCATCTACACCTCACGCTGCCTCGGCAAGGCCAGCAGCATCATCAAGGACCAGTCGCACCCAGGCCACTCCCTCTTCTCCCCTCTCCCATCGGGCAAGAGGTACAGAAGTGTGAAAACATACACCTCCAGATTCAGGGACAGTTTCTCCCAGCTGTTATCAGGCAACTGAACCATCCTACCACAACCAGAGAGCTGTCCTGAACTACTATCTACCTCATTGGTGACCCTCGGACTATCTTTGATCGGACGTTGCTGGCTTTACCTTGCACTAAACATTGTTCCCTTATCATGCATTTGCACATTGTGGACGGCTCGATTGTAATCATGTATTGTCTTTCCGCTGGCTGGTTAGCACGCAACAAAAGCCTTTCACTGTACCTCAGTACACGTGGCAATAAACTAAACTGAGGTTCATAAGGTCATTAGTGATAGGAGAAGAATTGGGCCATTTGGCCCAACAAGTCTATTCCACCATTTAATCATGGCTGATCTATCTCTCCTTCCTAACCCCATTCTCCTGCCTTCTCATCATAATCCCTGACACCTGCACTAACCAAGAATCTATCTATCTCCTTAAGAATACCATAATGTTTTATGTGTCATTCCTAACTGTCACTGTATGTCATGTTGTCACTTGTGGGCGGAGCACCAAGGCAAATTCCTTGTATGTGAATACTTGGCTAATAAACTTAATCATTCATTCATTCAACGACTGGACTATCTTTGATCAGATGTTGCTGGCTTTATTTTGCACTAAACATTATTCCCTTATTATGTATCTGTACACTATGGACAGCTCGATTGTAATCATGTACTGTCTTGATAGCACACAATAAAAGCTTTTCACTGTACCTCGTGACAATAAACTATATAAAACTTATCTAAACCAATGATTTGGTCTCCACAGCCGTCCTTGGCAATGAATTCCACAGATTCACCACCCACTGGCTAACAAAATTCCTCCTCATCTCCTTTCTAAAGGTTTTGTTCAAGCCCAGAGCCGTCAATGTATCTAGGTACACATAACAATAATACAAGAATGATCCCAGGAATGAGTGGGTTAACGTATGATGATGAGTGTTTGACGGCACTGCGCCTGTACTCGCTGGAGTTTAGGATGAAGGGCAGGGGCCTCATTGAAACTTACCGAATAGTGAAAGGCCCGGATAGAGTGGATGTGGAGAGGATGTTTCCACTAGTGGGAGAGTCTAGGACCAGAGGGCACAGCCTCAGAATTAAAGGACGTTCCTTTAGGAAGGAGATGAGCAGGAATTTATTTTGATATTTATTTCATCAGAATGCAGTGAATATGTGGAATTCTTTGCCACAGAAGGCTGTGGTCAGGTCACTGAATATTTTTAAGGCAGAGATAGATAGATTCGGGAAGATGCTATAGCGAGAGGTTGAGTAGGCTAGGTCTCTATTCCTAGGAGCGCAGGAGGATGAGGGGTTATCTTGTAGAGGTGTACAAAATCATGAGAGGAATAGATCGGGTAGATGCACAGATTCTCTTGCCCAGAGTCGGGGAGTCGAGGACCAGAGGACATAGGTTCAAGGTGAAGGGGAAAAGATTTAATAGGAATCCGAGAGGTAGCGTTATCACACAGAGGGTGGTGGGTGTATGGAACAAGCTGCCAGAGGAGATAGTTGAGGCTGGGACTATTGCAATGTTTAAGAAGCAGTTAGACAGGTACATGGATAGGACGGGTTTGGAGGGATATGGACCAAGCGCAGGCAAGTGGGACTAGTATAGCTGGGACATTGTTGGCCGGTGTGGGCGAGTTGGGCCGAAGGGCCTGTTTCCACACTGTATCATTCTATGACTCCATCACTTATGACCTTATGACCTTCTGACATGTTGGGCCGTGTGGGCGAGTTGGTCAGGTTTAAGGTGAAGGGGGAAAAGATCAGCCATGATTGAATGGCGGGGTGGACTTGAGGGGCCGAATGGCCTAATTCTGCTCCTAGAACTCATGAACGTGTGATAGAACCATATCAAATGAGGGAGTGCAGCGTAGGTTTACAAGGTTAATTCCTGGGATGGCGGGACTGTCATGTGCTGAGAGAATGGAGCGGCTGGGCTTGTACACTCTGGAGTTTAGAAGGATGAGAGGATATCTCATTGAAACATATAAGATTGTTAAGGGCTTGGACGCACTAGAGGCAGGAAACGTGTTCCCAATGTTGGGGGAGTCCAGAACCAGGGGCCACAGTTTAAGAATAAGGGGTAAGCCATTTAGAACAGAGACGAGGAAACACTTTTTCTCACAGAGAGTGATGAGTCTGTGGAATTCTCTGCCTCAGAGGGCGGTGGAGGCCGGTTCTCTGGATGCTTTCAAGAGAGAGCTAGATAGGGCTCTTAAAAATAGCGGAGTCAGGGGATATGTGGAGAAGGCAGGAACGGGGTACTGATTGGGGATGATCAGCCATGATCACAGTGAATGGCGGTGCTGGCTCGAAGGGCGAATGGCCTACTCCTGCACCTATTGTCTATTGTCTATTGTCTATTGACAGGGGGCATTTATGGTTGCCCTCGAGGCCACGTGTAACTCACCATGGCAGATGCCACACGGCACACCTTGATGGGGCAACCCCTGGACTGTAGAGGCATCCGCGCCCGGTCCAGAATGTAGATGCAAGCGTTCAGTACATTCCTTTCAAACTGGAAGGAAACAAACAGCAAGACAGACGATTAGATTGTGATCAGACAACTAACTTATGTCAGGATAATAAGTTCATCAGATAGACAGCCACACACAGCTGGAGTAATATTAAAATGCTTATTAAAAATGAAAGCATACAGAGTCTTGCACAGAGTGGATGTGGAGAGGATGTTTCCACTAGATTAGATTAAACATTATTAATCCCCTTATTCAGGGGAAATTCTGATGTCCTTGCAGCACACTAATAAAAATACAACATAGCATTCAAAAAGAAGTTCAACACAAAAACATCCCCCCACAGTGATTCCCACTGTGGGGGAAGGCACAAAGTCCAGTCCCCATCCTCTTGTCCACCCAAAGTCGGGCCTAATTGAGGCCTCCACAGTCGCCGCCACGGCGCCTGATGTTCTCGCCGGGTGATGGTACTCCGGCGTCGGGAGAACCCCCAGCGACTTGAGGTGCCAGGAACGGCCGCCTTCCCACCGGAGACCGCGGCTTCCAAGCCAACAGACCGTGCCGGACGGAGCTCCGCACACTGGCGATCTCAGCAAGAGATCCCAGGCTCCGGGATGTAAAGTTCAGCGTCGCAGCTGGCCGCTCCACAGAACCGCGGCTCCACAATGTTCTCATCTGCGGTCCCAGCATACTGGAGTTCCAGCGCGGCGACCCAGGAAAGGCATCGCCCGCTCCGCAATAGCGCTCCAGCGCTGCGCCGTCGCCAAAGCCGATGTTCTGCGCCGCCGCCAAAGCCGTTGTTCTGGCCAGGTCCCCTCAGGGAAACGTCGCTCCAGGACCCGCTGGTAGGCCGCAAGGACAGGTCGAAGTCGCTGCTCGGAGGAAGGCAACCCCTCCGACCAGGTAGGGACTCGAAAAGCAGTTTCCCCCTTCCCCCCCACCACCCCCCACACATAAAAAGATTAGGCCCCCTGACTACACACTCAACGTACTAAAAATAATAAAAAAGAAGGGGGAAAAAACGGACAGCTGCAGGACAGGCAGCCGTTCAGGACAGCGCCTCCTCCGGGAGAGTCTAGGACCAGAGGGCACACCCTCAGAATTACCGGACGTTCTTTTAGGAAGGAGACGAGGAGGAATTTCTTTAGTTAGAGGGTGGTGAATCTGTGGAATTCATTGCCACACAGACGGCTGTGGAGGCCAAGTCAATGGATATTTTTAAGGCAGAGATAGATAGATTCTTGATTAGTGCGGGTGTCAGGGGTTATGGGGAGAAGGCAGGAGAATGGGGTTAGGAGGGAGAGATAGATCAGCCATGATTGAATGGCGGAGTAGACTTGATGGGCCGAATGGCCTATTTCTGCGTCTATCACTTTTGAAATGGTGGAGATAGACCCAAAAAGCTGGAGTAACTCAGCGGGTCAGGCGGCAACTCTGGAGAGAAGGAATGGTTGACGTTTCAGGTCTAGACGCTTCTTAAGACTCGACCCGAAACGTCACCCATCCCTTCTCTCCAGAGATGCTGCCTGTCCCTCTGAGTTGCTCCAGCTTTTTGTGCCTATCTTCGGGTTAAACAGGCACCTGCAGTTCCTTCCTACACATTTAATAAGCTCATAAGTTTACTCATCAAAGCCCATCAAGTCTACTCTGCCATTCAATCAACAGAAGCATCCTACCACAACCAGAGAGCAGACCTGAGCTGCTATCTACCTCATTGGTGACCCTCGGACTATCTTTGATCGGGCTTTACTTTATCTTGCACTAAACATTATTCAGGCTCATAAATGACAGGGGCAGAATTAGGCCATTCGGCCCTTCAAGTCTATCACGCCATTTAATCATGACTGGTCTATCTCTCCCTCCACATACACTGTACTCTGCAAATGGCTCGATTGTAATCATGTATTTTAACTTAGTTTAGAGATACAGCGTGGAAACAGGCCCTTCGGCCCACAGGGTCCGCGCCGACCAGCGATCCCCGCACATTAACACTATCCTACACACACTGGGGACCGTTTTCCCACAGCCAATGCATCTACAAACCTGCACGTCTTTGGAGTGCGGGAGGAAACCGGAGCACCCAGAGAAAACCCACGCCGGTCACGGGGAGAACGTGCAAACTCCGTACAGACAGCACCCGTAGTCGGGATCGAACCTGGGTTGCTGGCGCCGTGAGGCAGCAACTCATCCACTGCACCACCGTGCCATCCAATTGTCACCCATGTATTGTATTATCTTTCCGCTGACTGGATAGCACGCAACAAAAGCTTTTCAATGCACCTCGGTACACGTGACATTAAACTGAACCGAACGAACTGAATTTTGTCTGGGCCAGTTGCCGTCCTATTACATAGAAACATAGACAATAGGTGCAGGAGTAGGCCATTTGGCCCTTCGAGCCAGTACTGCCATTCACTGTGATCATGGCTGAGAATCCACAATCAGCACCCCATTCCTGCCTTCTCCCCATATCCCTTGATTCCGCTATCTTTAAGAGCCCTATCTAGCTCTCACTTGAAAATATCCAGAGAACCGCTAGCCCAAAGAGCTAAATCTAACTCTCTTTTGAATGCATACAGTGAATTGGCCTCCACTGCCTCCTGAGGCAGAGAATTCCACAAATTCACAACTCCCTTTGTGAAAAAGTGTTTCCTCATCTCAGTTCGAAATGGCTTACCCATTATTCTTAAACTGTGGCCCCTGGTTCTGGACTCCCCCAACATCGGGAACATGTTTCCTGCATCTGGCGTGTCCAAACCTTTAACAATCTTATATGTTTCTATAAGATCTCCTCTCATCCTTCTAAATTCCAGTGAATTCAAGCCCAGCTACTCCATTCTTTCATCCTATGTCAGTTCCGCCATCCCGGGAATTAACCTGGTGAACCTCCGCTTGACTCAATCAATATGCAATATTAAAATGCTTATTAAAAATGCAAACATAAAGAGCCCTGGATAGAGTGGATGTGGAGAGGATGTTTCCACCAGTGGGAGAGTCTAGGACCAAAGGTCACAGCCTCAGAATTAAAGGACGTTCTTTTAGGAAGGAGATGAGGAGGAATTTCTTTGGTCAGAGGGTGGTGAATCTGTGGAATTCTTTGCCACAGAAGGCTGTGGAGGCCAAGTCAATGGGTATTTTTAAGGAAGAGATAGATAGATTCTTGATTAGTGCGGGTGTCAGAGGTTACAGGGAGAAGGCAGGAGAATGGGGTTAGGAGGGAGATATAGATCAGCCATGATTGAATGGCAGAGTAGAATTGATGGGCCGAATGGCCTAATTTTGCGTCTATCACTTATGAAATGGTGGAGATAGACACAAAAAGCTGGAGTAACTCAACAGGACAGGCAGCATCTCTGGAGAGAAGGAATGGGCGACGTTTCGGGCCGAGACCCTTCTTCAGACTGAGAGTCAGGGTAAAGGGAGACACAGAGATATGGAAGGATGAGGTGTGAAAACGAGACATCAATGGGACGAAGAAAAATGAAAATGTAGAATAGATCTTTGCTAGCTAGGGGAAGCTGACATCGAGGCAGACAATATAAAATTTAGTCAGGAGCACAGTCAGACTGGTCGGAGAACTCGGATGGGGGATGGATGATTGAAATAGATCGGGTAGATGCACAGAGTCTCTTGCCCAGAGTAGGGGAATCGAGGACCAGAGGACATAGGTTCAAGGTGAAGGGGGAAAGATTTAATAGGAACCTGAGGGGTAACTTTTTCACACAAAGGGTGGTGGGTGTATGGAACGAGCTGGCAGAGGAGGCAGTTGAGGCTGGGACTATCACAACGTTTGAGAAACAGTTAGACACGTACATGGATAGGACAGGTTTGGAGGGATATGGACCAAACGCGGGCAGGTGGGACTAGTGTAGCTGGTGCATGGTGGGCTCTGTGAGCAAGTTGGGCCGAAGGGCCTGTTTCCACACTGTATCACTCTGTGACACTATGACTGTGTCTCTGTGTCTCTGTGTCTCTGTGTCTCTGTGTCTCTGTGTCTCTGTGTCTCTGTGATTCTGTGTCTCTGTGTCGTTTAAGAAACAGTTAAACAGGTACATGGATAGGACAGTTTTGGAGGGTTATGGACCAAGCGCAGGGCAGGTGGGACGAGGGTAGCTGGGCCGGTGTGGGCGAGTTGGGCCGAAGGGCCTGTTCCCACACTGCAGCACTCTGTGACTCTATAACTCCATGGATGGAGAGAGAGGGGAATCAAGGGTTACTTGAAGTGGGAGAAGTCAATGTTGACAATAGACAATAGGTGCAGGAGTAGGCCATTCGGCCCTTCGAGCCAGCACCGCCATTCAATATGATCATGGCTGATCATCCACAATCACTACCCCGTTCCTGCCTTCTCCCCATATCCCCTGACTCCGCTATCTTTAAGAGCCCTATCTAGCTCTCTCTTGAAAGCATCCAGAGAACCGGCCTCCGCCGCCCTCTGAGGCAGAGAATTCCACAGACTCACCACTCTCTTTGAGAAAAAGTGTTTCCTCGTCTCCGTTCTAAATGGCTTACCCCTTATTCTTAAACTGTGGCCCCTGGTTCTGGACTCACCGAACATCGGGACCATGTTTCCTGCCTCTAGCGTGTCCAAACCCTTAACAATCTTATATGTTTCAATGAGATGCCCTCTCATCCTTCTAAACTCCAGAGTGTACAAGCCCAGCTGCTCCATTCTCTCAGCATATGACAGTTCCGTCATCCCGGGAATTAACCTTGTAAACCTACGCTGCATCCCCTCAATAGCAAATTGAAACCGTAGGAGGGAGAGACAAACCTGCCCGTAGATCCACGGCCTGCTGGTCACTTCAGTGGAGGTTCCGTAGTAAATGCAGCCCACGTCGTTCATGACATACTCGTGGCGCTGGTCATCATCGTTGAGATACACCACATCCTCTGGTCCATACAGGAGGTCCCGTCACACAGGCGGGGGGAACGCAGCAGAACAAGAGACGGGGACAACAGTCAGCTGACAGGCCGAAGACCCACAGATGGACAACATAGAAACATCGACAATAGGTGCAGGAGTAGGCCATTCAGCTCTCTCGAGCCAGCACCGCCATTCAATGTAATCATGGCTCATCATCGACAATCAGTACCCCGTTCCTGCCTTCTCCCCCATATCCCTTGATTCCATTAGCCCCAAGAGCTAAATCTAACTCTGTCTTGAAAACAACCAGTGTGGCCTTCTCAATCAATCCACTGCCTTCTCAATCAATCAATCAATCAGTTTTATTCGTCACTTGCACATAAAGTGCAAGTGAAATGAATTTGCCAGCAGCGGTACAATGAAAAAGAACACAAAAATAAAATAAAAAATACAATAGCATTCTCTGTGGCAGAGCATTCCACAGATTCACAACTCTCTGGGTGAAGACGTTTTTCCTCATCTCAGTCCTAAATGGCCTACCCCTTATTCTTAAACTGTGACCCCTGGTTCTGGACTCCCCCAACATCGGGAACATGTTTCCTGCATCTAGCGTGTCCAATCCTCTAAGAGTTTTATATGTTTCTATAAGATATCCTCTCATCCTTCTAAATTCCAGAGTATACAAGCCCAGCTGCTCCATTTTCTCAGCACATGACAGTCCCGCCATCCCAGGAATTAACCTGGTGAACCTACGCTGCACTCCCTCAATAGCAAGAATGTGCTTCCTCAAATTAGGGGACCAAAACAGCACACAATACTCCAGGTGTGGTCTCACCCGGGCCCTATACAATTGCAGTAGGACCTCCTTGCTCCTATACTCAACTCCTCTCGCAATGAAGGCCAGCATATCCCAACTTTCTTCACTGCCTGCTGTACCTGCATGCTTACTTTCAGTGACTGATGTACAAGCACACCCAGGTCTCGTTGCACCTCCCCTTCCCCTAATCTGATACCATTCAGATAATAATCTGCCTTCCAGTTCTTGCCACCAAAGTGGACAACCTCACATTAATCCACATAGAGTCCACAGATCACAAGTTACAGGAGCAGAATTAGGCCATTCGGCCCATCGAGTCTACTCTATCATTCAATCATGGCCGATCTATCTCTCCCTCTCAACCCCATTCTCCTGCCTTCTCCTTATAACCTCTGACACCCGCACTAATCAGGAATCTATCTATCTCTGCCTTAAAAATATCCACTGACACGGCCTCCACAGCCTTCTGTGGCAAAGAATTCTACAGATTCACCACCAATAGAGTCAAGGAGTTATACAGCGTGGAAACAGGCCCATCGGCCCAACTTGCCCACACCGACCAACATGTCCCATCTACACTAGACCCACCTGCCAGGGCTTGGCCCATATCGCTCCAAACCTGTCCTATATATGTACCTGTTTTTTAAACATTTCTGGCCATTACCTACCTCCAGTTCCCCTCCCTCTACTTTCAGTTTGAAAAAGCAAACTGAGCATTAACATCACCTATCCATGTTCTCCACAGATGCTGCCTGACCCGCTGAGTTACTCCAGCACTCTGTGAAACGTCACCTATCCATGTTCTCCACAGATGCTGCCTGACCCGCTGAGTTACTCCAGCACTCTGTGAAACGTCACCTATCCATGTTCTCCACAGATGCTGCCTGACCTGCTGAGTTACTCCAGCACTCTGTGAAACGTCACCTATCCTTGTTCTCCAGAGATGCTGCCTGACCCGCTGAGTTACTCCAGTACCTTGTGTCTGTCTTCGGTATAAACCAGCATCTGCAGTTCCTTCCTATTCATCTTTACAAGTTCACAAGTTATAGGAGTAGAATTAGGCCATTCGGGTCTACTCCGCCATTTAATCATGGCTGATTTCTGCCTCCTAATCCCAATTTCCTGCCTTCTCCCCATAACCCTTAAAGCCCGTACTAATTAAGAACTTGCCTGTCTCTGCCTTAAAAATATCCACTAACTTGGTCCCCACAGCCCTGTGTGGCAATGAGTTCCAAAGACTAACTATGGCTGGGTGACCAAGGCTGAACACTATACTCCAAATGTGGCCTCACCAACATTGTTGACATTTTTCAGGGAGTGGATGATTTTATAACAAGACGTGCAGTGTGTGGGAGATGGCAGATAGACACAGAGTGCTGGAGTAACTCAGCGGGTCATAGAAACATAGAAAATAGGTGCAGGAGGAGGCCATTCGGCCGTTCGAGCCAGCACCGCCATTCATTGTGATCATGGCTGATCATCCCCAATCAATAACCCGTGCCTGCCTTCTCCCCATATCCCTTGATTCCACTAGCCCCTAGAGCTCTATCTAACTCTCTCTTAAATCCATCCAGTGACTTGGCCTCCACTGCCCTCTCTGGCAGGGAATTCCACAAATTCACAACTCTCTGGGTGAAAAAGTTTTTCTCACCTCAGTCTTAAATGGCCTCCCCTTTATTCTAAGACTGTGGCCCCTGGTTCTGGACTCGCCCAACATTGGGAACATTTTACCTGCATCTAGCTTGTCCAGTCCTTTTGTAATTTTATATGTTTCTATAAAATAACCCCTCATCCTTCTAAACTCCAGTGAATACAAGCCTAGTCTTTTCAATCTTTCGTGATATGACAGTCCCGCCATCTCAGGGATCAATCTCGTGAACCTACGCTGCACTGCCTCAATCACAAGGATGTCCTTCCTCAAATTAGGAGACCAAAACTTA
>NC_045957.1:120648601-120737840 GCF_010909765.2 Amblyraja radiata | reverse complement strand
ATGCAATCCATGGCAGATCTATCTCTCCCTCCGAAAATCCCATTCTCCTGCCCGCTCCCCCACAAACCCCTGACACGCAATGTCTTTCATTGTGCCAAGGTTCCACAGCGCGCAGATATTCTCTGTATGATATTCCGTCTTTACTCAAGTCTCACTCACCTCAGCGTAGACAAAGGGTGCATCGAACGGGAAGCAGACCTGGCCCTCCTTAATGGCGGTGACAGAGGCTGGGCCACACTGGTACATGCCTGAGGAAAGGAACAAGGAATGGCACAATCAGATTATCGAGAATATATGTACTGTATATATATATTCACCTGTATCTGTATGGGTACTCCTGACACCACCTTTGTGAATGATCCACGACAACATACATGGTGAAACATTAGTCATTATTCCATAAGCAATACAGAACATTCAAACTGCCAGCCATTCATACCCAGCTCGGCGTGGCTTCTGAGAGCCGGCTGTCTTTGTTAGTGTAGTACTGTAATACCATGTAATGGGCGGCATGCATATATGTGTAGTGGAGATTATAAATGGTATGGATTAACAAGGGTTAATCTACAGTGTGTGAGTGTATATATAAGTGTGTGTGTGTGTCAACATACGAGGAATTTTGTTTGCCGTACAGTCGTACCAATAAAAAGCAACAGAACACACAAAATACATTTTAACATGAACATCCACCACAGTGACTCCTCCACATTCCTCACTGTGATGGGAAATAAACAGTTCAATCTCTTCCCTTCTTTGCTCTCCCGCGATCGGGGGCCTCGAGCCTTCCGCTGACGGGACGATCTTACCCCCGTAGCCGGCGGCGGTGGCGATCAAGCTCCTGCATCGGGGGGGAATCTCAGCTCTCCCGCGCTGGGCAAACTACCCCGGGTCGGGGCTGGTCGAACTTCGTGCTTCCCAACATCGGTCTTGACCCGAGACTGCGAGCTCCTCGATGTTGGAATCCGCAGGCTGCGGGTGGAGGGTCGATCCCAGGCAAGGGATCGCAGGCTCCGATGGTAAGTCCACGGCCCCGCGGTGGGGCTCAAAGTCAGTCACGATCAAGGCCTCCAGCTCCATGGTGTTAGGCCGCAGAGTGACCGGAGATACGATCCGGAAAACAATCGCATCTCCGGCAAGGTGAGAGATTGAAAAAAAGTTTCCCCCGACCCCCTCCCCCACCCCCCACCCCCCACATAAAACAATCCAGAGAACATTAACACAGACTTTTAAAACATGCTGAAAATAACATAAAAAAGACGAAAAGGACAGACAGACTCTGGACGAGGCTGCCGTCATACGGCTCCACCCAGCGGTATATATATACAGACAATGGCAACAGACAATAGACAATAGACAACAGGTGTAGGAGTAGGCCATTTGGCCCTTCGAGCCAGCACCGCCATTCAATGTGATCACGGCTGATCATCCCCAATCAGTACCCCGTTCCTGCCTTCTCCCCATATCCCCCTGACTCCGCTATTTTTAAGAGCTCTATCTATCTCTCTCTTGAAAGCATCCAGAGAACCTGCCTCCACCGCCCTCTGAGGCAGAGAATTCCACAGACTCATCACTCTCTGTGAGAAAAAGTGTTTCCTCGTCTCCGTTCTAAATGGTTTATTCTTAAACTGTGGCCCCTGGTTCTGGACTCCCCCCAACATCAGGAACATGTTTCCTGCCTCTAGCGTGTCCAAGCCCTTAACAATCTTATATGTCTCAATGAGATCCTGTCTCATCCTTCTAAACTCCAGAGTGTACAAGCCCAGCCGCTCCATTCTCTCAGCATACGACAGTCCCGCCATCCCGGGAATTAACCTTGTAAACCTACACTGCACTCCCTCAATAGCAAGAATGTCCTTCCTCACATTAGGGGACCAAAACTGCACACAATACTCCAGGTGTGGTCTCACTAGGGCCCTGTACAACTGCAGAAGGACCTCTTTGCTCCTATATTCGATTCCTCTTGTTATTGTTCCTCTTGCACTAAACGTTATTCTCTTCATCCTGTATCTGTACACAGTGGCCGGCTCAATGGTGACCATGTATAGTCTTACCGCTGATATACACAAAGTGCTGGAGTAACTTAGTGGGTCAGGCAGCATCTCTGGACAAAAAGGATGGGTGACATTTCGGGTCGAGACCCTTCTTCAGACCTTCTTTCCGCTGACTGGATAGTATACAACGAAAAGGGTTTTCACTGTACCTCTGTACATAGAAGCTTAGAGAGATACAGCATGGAAACAGGCCCTTCGGCCCAACTTGCCCACATTGGCCAACGCGTCCCAGCCACACTAGTCCCACCTGTCCGCGTTTCACCCATATCCCTCTAAACCTGTCCTATCCATGTACCTGTCTAAGTTGCGATCGTCCCAACCTCAACTACCACCTCTGGCAGCTTGCTCCATACACCCACCACCCATTGTGTGGAAAACGTTACCCCTCACATTCCTATTAAATCTTTTCCCCTCCACCTTGAACCTATGTCCTCTGCCCCTCGATTCCCCTACTCTGGGCAAGAGACTACCCGATCTATTCCTCTCATGATTTTGTGCACCCCTACAAGATCGCCCCCATCATCCTCCTGCGCTCCATGGAATAGAGTCCCAGCCTACTCAGCCTCTCCCTACAGCTCTCGTCCGAATTCTGAATGGCCTAATTCTGCTGCCAGTACCTCTTCTTCTTCTTGTCGTGTCCACAACACAAGATTACAAGTTGTCCAGCCCAGAGCTGGAACACACTTCTCAACATCTGCACACAATGGTGTCTGTCTTGTCGCTTCTTGTGCGTGGTAGAGGAAAGGCATTCTTGCCATAGAGGGAGTACAGAGAAGGTTCACCAGACTGATTCCTGGGATGGCAGGACTTTCATATGAAAAAAGACTGGATAGACTCGGCTTGTACTCGCTAGAATTTAGAAGATTGAGGGGGGATCTTATAGAAACTTACAAAATTCTTAAGGGGTTGGACAGGCTAGATGCAGGAAGATTGTTCCCGATGTTGGGGAAGTCCAGAACAAGGGGTCACAGTTTAAGGATAAGGGGGAAATCTTTTAGGACCGAGATGAGAAAATCATTTTTTGCACAGAGAGTGGTGAATCTGTGGAATTCTCTGCCACTGAAGGTAGTTCAGGCCAGTTCATTGGCTATATTTAAGAGGGAGTTAGATGTGGCCCTTGTGGCTAAAGGGATCAGGGGATATGGAGAGAAGGCAGGTACAGGATACTGAGTTGGATGATCGGCCATGATCATATTGAATGGCGGTGCAGGCTCGAAGGGCCGAATGGTCTACTCCTGCACCTATTTTCTATGTTTCTATGTTTCTATGTTTCTATGAAAGGTTGGTGGAAACAGGACTGCCATGTAAACGCTCTTTCCTTGACCCCCCCCCACCCTCCTTAGAACCCCTGGCAAACCTTCACTGGTCTCCTGAGGGGTGGCGTCGACAGCTTGCCAGCCTCCATAGAGAGACGGGAGATCAGCCCTCAGCATCCAGGACTCGTTCCAGCAGTGGTAGTTCCTTGGGCGAGAAGAACGAGGATGTCAGAACCTACCACAGTACACTTCCAATCTCCCTCCTGGGATAAATAAAGTTCTATCGCATTGTATCGTAGAGTGCCGCAAAACATCGCAGAGAGGAAGTCTGCGTTCAGTTCACTTTCGTTTACTGTCGGGTGTAGTCTAGTGTGGCGCAGCGGTAGAGTTGCTGCCTCACAGCGCCGGAGACCCGGGTTCCATCCAGATTACGGGCGCTGCCAGTACGGAGTTTGTACGTTCTCTCCCCGTGACCCGCGTGGGTTTTCTCCGAGATCTTCGGTTTCCTCCCACACTCCAAAGACGTGCGGAGGTTTGTAGGTTCATTGATTTGGTGCAAATGTAAATTGTCACTAATGGGTGTAGGGTAGTGTTAATAGAGTCACAGAGTGACACAGTGGGGAAACAGACCGTTCGGCCCAACTCGCCCACACCGGCCAACAATGTCCCAGCTACACAAGTCCCACTTGCCTGCGCTTGGTCCATATCCCTCCAAATCTGCCCTATCCATGTACCTGTCTAACTGTTTCTTAAACGATGGGATAGTCCCAGCTTCAACTACCTCCTCTGGCAGCTCGTTCCATACACTCACCACCTTTTGTTTGAAAAGGTAATCCCTCGGATTCCTATTAAATCTTTTCCCCATCACCTTGATCCTATGTCCTCTGGTCCTCGATTCCCCTTCTCTGGGTAAGAGACTCTGTGCATCTACCTGAGTATATTCCTCTCATGATTTTGTATACCTCTGTTGGATCACCCCTCATCCTCCTGCGCTCCATGGAATAGAGACCCAGCCTAGTCAACCTCTCCCTATAGCTCACACCCTCTAGTCCTGGCAACATCCTCGAACCCTTTCAAGCTTGACAATATCTTCCTATGGTAGACAAAAATGCTGGAGAAACTCAGCGGGTAAGGCAGCATCGAAGGAAATGTTTCCTTCGCTCCATAGATGCTGCTGCACCCGCTGAGTTTCTCCAGCATTTTTGTCTACCTTCGATTTTCCAGCATCTGCAGTTCCTTCTTAAATATCTTTCCTATCTTTCCTATCAGACCACCAGGGGCGCCGGGAAGATGGCAGCCCTGCCGGCAGTCTGTTTGTTTTTTCACCTTTATGTTATTTTTAGCGTCTGTTAAAAGTTTGTTTTAATGGTCTTCGGTTTGTTTTATGTGGGGGGAGGGGATCGGTTCCTACCTTCCCGGAGATGTGATCAATTTTCGGATCACATTGTCCGGGCTCTGCGGCCTACCATCGCTGGAGGCCTCCTCGGACTGTCGTGAGCCCCACCGCGGGGCGCGGACTTAACATCGGAGCGGATCCCTTGCCTGGGATCGCTCCCACCGCGGCCTGCGGACTTACCAACAAGGGCTTGCAATCTAGGGAGAGGCGAGTCTGGAGCTCCAACGCCGCAGAAGGTTCGACCAGCCCCGACGCGAGGTTCGATCGCCCGGCGCGGGGGAGCTGACATCCCCCCCGATGCGGGAGCTGATCACCTCGACGCGGAGGGCCCGAACGCCGCCGGCTACGGGAGTCAGGACCGTCCCGTCAACGGAGGCTCAAGGCCCCGGACTGAGGAAGAACACAAGTGAAGGACTTGAACTTTATTTCACCTTCCATCACAGTGAGGAATGTGTAGGAGTCACTGTGGTGGATGTTCATGTTAAAATGAGTGATCTGTTGCTTTTTATTGTATGATTGACCTGGCCAGTGAAATTCCTCGTATATTGCAAAACATACTTGGCGAATAAAATCTGATTCTGATTCTGATGTGCGGGGATCGTTGGTCGGCGCAGACTCGGCGGGCCCAGGAGCCTGTTTCCGCACTGTAACTCTAAACTAAACTAAACTAATAAAGCATATGGTGGTGGGAAAGGGTTGTAGGCAGGCACTTGCTTTCAACTGATGGCAACCCAGATTCAAATGTGGTAAACAGCTGGGGAAGAATCTAAATCTATTTCAATTAGCCGAGTACGTTCAGCCTCCCAGGAGATGGGCGTGTTTGAGAATGCCAAACTGCATTAACACACGTTACACAGACACTTCTTTTTAACTTTCAGGTTTAAACATCCATGTTTCAATTATTTAAAAATATCTGCAAATAGTCTTCAGATGTTGAATATTAAAAGTTATCGCAAGGTATGTTGAGAACATTCTTTAATCGAGGGCAGACATCTGAAACATAGAAAATAGGTGCAGGAGGAGGCCGTTCGGCCCTTCAAGCCAGCAACACCATTCATTGTGATCATGGCTGATCGTTCCCAATCAATAACCCATGCCTGCCTTCTCCCCATATCCCTTGATTCCACCAGCCCCTAGAGTTCTATCTAACTCTCTCTTAAATCCATCCAGTGACTTGGCCTCCACTGCCCTCTGTGGCAGGGAATTCCACAAATTGGCAGAGGGTCTCGACCCGAAGCGTCGCCAATTCCTTCAATCCATAGATGCTGCCTCACCCGCTGAGTTACTCCAGCATTTTTTGTTTACCGTCGATTTTTCCAGCATCTGCAGTTCTTTCTTAAACATACTTCAACAGCGGTTGTTTCAATAGAGGGTATCTATAGACTGTGAATGGAAGACGGACACAAAATGCTGGAGTAACTCATAAAAAAGAGTAACTCAGCGGGTCAGGCAGCATCTGTGGAGAACATGGATAGGTGACGTTTCATAGAGTGCTGGAGTATCTCAGTGGGTCAGGCAGCATTTCTGGAGAGAAGGAAGGGGTTACGTTTCGGGTCGTGACCCTTCTTCAGATTGGTTAGTGATAAGGGAAACGAGAGATATAGATGAAGATGTAGTGAGATAAAGAGCAAGGGACGAAAGGTACGCACAAAAGTAACAATGATAAAGGGGGCAGGACATTGTTTGCTGTTTGTTGGGTGAAAAAGAGAAGCTGGTGCGATAGGGGGGGAATGCCGGGGCTACCTGAAGTGAGAGAAATCAAACACGGTGAATGGATTGGTTGTAATCATGTTCAAGAAGGAACTGCAGTTGCTGGAAAATCGAAGGCAGACAAAAATGCTGGAGAAACTCAGCCGGTGAGGCAGCATCTATGGAGCGAAGGAAATAGGCGACGTTTCAGGGTCGAGACCCTTCTCCAGGCTGATGAGGGGATGGGGGGGGGGGGGGGGGGAAGAAGAAAGGAAGTGGCGGAGGCAGTGAGCTGTGGGAGAGCTGGGAAGGGGAGGGGAAAGAGGGAGAAAGCAGGGACTACCTGAAATTGGAGAAGTCAATGTTCATACCGCTGGGGTGTAAACCGGAAGGTAGCCGGTTCGAATCCCGCTTGGAGTGCATACTGTCGTTGTGTCTTTGGGCAAGACACTTCACCCACCTTTGCCCGTGTGTGAATGTGTGTGAATGTGTGTGAGTGATTGGTGGTGGTCGGAGAGGCCGTAGGCGCAGATTGGCAGCCACGCTTCCGTCAGTCTGCCCAGGGCAGCTGTGGGTACAGAAGTGGCTTACCACCACCGAGTGTGACTGAGGAGTGAATGAATAATGCGATGTAAAGCGCCTTGAGTATTAGAAAGGCGCTATATAAATCCCATGCATTATTATTAAACTACCCAAGCGAAATATGAGGAGCTGCTCCTCCAATTTGCGGTGGGCCTCACTCTGGCCACGGAGGAGGCCCAGGACAGAAAGGTTGGATTGGGAATGGGAGGGGGAGTTGAAGTGCTGAGCCACCGGGAGATCAGGTTGGTTATTGCGAACCGAGCGGAGGTGTTGGGCGAAGCGATCGCCAAGCCTGCGCTTGGTCTCACCGATGTAGAGCAGCTGACACCTAGAGCAGCGGATGCAATAGATGAGGTTGGAGGAGGGTGATCATGTGTTGTCTTTCCGCTGACCGGAGAGCACGCAACAAAAAAGCTTCTCACTGTCCCTTGGTGCACGTGACAAGAAACTAAACTGAACTGGAAAAAAACTGCTCTCTCAATAGTGGATGCCGGGGGGTGGTGGTGGAGGCGGCATGATGGCGCAGCGGGTAGAGCAGTTGCTTCACGGCACCAGAATCCCAGGTTGGATCCTGACTACCGGTCTGTACGGAGTTTGTACCTTTGACCTGCGTGGGTTTTCTCCGGGTGCTCTGGTTTCCTCCCACACTCCAAAGACGTACAGGTTTGTAGGTTAATCTTTTTCAGTTTAGTTTAGGAAGACAGCGCGAAAACAGGCCCTTTAGCCCACCGGGTCCGCGCCGACTAGCGATCACCCCGCACACTAGCACTATCCTACACACACCAGGGGCAAATTGCATTTATACCAGGTCAAATAAACATAGAAAAATAGATGCAGGAGCAGGCCATTCGGCCCTTCAAGCCAGCACCTACATTCAATATGATCATGGCTGATCATCCACAATCAGTACCCCGTTCCTGCCATCTCCTCCTATCCCTTGATTCCGTTAGCCCTAAGAGCTAAATCTAACTCTCTCTTGAAAACATCCAGTGAATCGGCCTCCGCTGCCATCTGTGCCAGAGAATTCCACAGATTCACAACTCTCTGGGTGAAAAGGTTTTTCCTCATCTCAGTTCTAAATGGCCGACCCCTTATTCTTAAACTGTGTGACCCCTGGTTCTGGACTCCCCCAACATCGGGAACATTTTTCCTGCATCTAGCCTGTCTAATCCTCTAAGAATTTTATATGTTTCTATAAGATACCCTCTCATCCTTCTAAATTCTAGCGAATATAAGCCCAGTAGACCCATTCTTTCATCATACGTCAGTCCCACCATCCTGGGAATTAACCTACATGCCTTTAGAAGGATGAGGGGAGGGTCTCATAGAAACATATAAAATTATAAAAGGGCTGGACAAGCTAGATGCAGGAAAAATGTTCCCAATGTTGGGCGAGTCCAGAACCAGGGGCCACAGTCTTAGAATAAAGGGGAGGTCATTTAAGACTGAGGTGAGAAAAAATGTTTTCACCCAGAGAGTTGTGAATCTGTGGAATTCCCTGCCACAGAGGGCAGTGGAGACCAAGTCACTGGATGGATTTAAGGGAGAGTTAGATAGAGCTCTAGGGGCTAGTGGAATCAAGGGATATGGGGAGAAGGCAGCAGGCACGGGTTATTGATTGGGGACGATCAGCCATGATCACAGTGAATGGCGGTGCTGGCTCGAAGGGCCGAATGGCCTCCTCCTACACCTATTTTCTATGTTTCTATTTTTGTAAGCCTATGGGAGACAATAGACAATAGGTGCAGGAGTAGGCCATTCGGCCCTTCGAGCCAGCACCGCCATTCAATGTGATCATAGCTGATCATCCCCAATCAGTACCCCGTTCCTGCCTTCTCCCCATATCCCCTGACTCCGCTATTTTTAAGAGCCCTATCTAGCTCTCTCTTGAAAGCATCCAGAGAACCTGCCTCCACCGCCCTCTGAGGCAGAGAATTCCACAGACTCACCACTCTCTGTGAGAAAAAGTGTTTCCTCGTCTCCGTTTTAAATGGCTTACTCCTTATTCTTAAACTGCGGCCCCTGGTTCTGGACTCCCCCAACATCGGGAACATGTTTCCTTCCTCCAGTGTGTCCAAACCCTTAACTATCATATGTTTCAATGAGATCCCCTCTCACCCTTCTAAACTCCAGAGTGTACAAGCCCAGCTGCTCCATTCTCTCAGCATATGACATCATTCTCCCTTAACGTACCAGATGGAGTCCTTGGTCAGCTCCAACATCTTCTTCCCGTCCTGGTCCAGGATGATGTCTGTGTGCAGGTTGGCATCGTTGTCGTGGGCTGAGGAGTAGTTGGTGACCACTCTGGTGGGGAGGCCCAGGCATCGCAGCACTAGGGAGGGTCATAATAACACAACGCCATCAACACCCACCCTCTCAGTGGCGGCTACACACAGAGAATCTAGTCATAGAGTCACAGAGTGATACAGTGTGGAAACAGGCCCTTCGGCCCAACTCGCCCACAGCGCACAACAATGTCCCAGCTACACTAGTCCCAACTGCCTGCGTTTGGTCCATATCTCTCCAAGCCTGTCCTATCCATGTACCTGTCTAACTGTTTCTTCAACGATGGGATAGTCCCAGCCTCAGCTACCTCCTCTGGCAGCTTGTTCCATACACCCACCTGTGTGGAAACGTTACCCCTACGATTCCTATTAAATCTTTTCCCCTTCACCTTGAACCTATGTCCTCTGGTCCTCGATTCCCCTACTCTGGGCAAAAGACTCTGTGCATCTACCCGATCTATTCCTCTCAGGATTTGGTACACCTCTATAAGATCACCCCTCATCCTCCTGCGCTCCATGGAATAGAGGTTCCTTCCCCCCACATCTTAAACCTATGTCCACGATTACCCTACTCTGGGCAAGAGGCTCTGTGCATCTACCCGATCTATTCCTCTCATGATTTTATATACACATATAAGGTCATAAGGTCACATGTTTGTGTGTGAGTGTGCGTGTGCGTGCGTGCGTGTGTGCGTGCGTACGTGTGGGTGTGTGAGTGCGTGTGTGAGAGTGTGTGCGTGCATGTGTGCATGCATGTGCGTGTGTGTGCGTGCGTGCCTGCGTGTGTGCGTGTGTGTGTGTGTGTGCGTGCCTGCGTGCGTGTGCTTGCATGCGTGCTTGTGCGTGTGCATGCCTGTGTGCGCGTGCTTGCGTACCTGTGTTGAGCACAGCAGCAAAGACCCAGCACTGTCCGTAACAGACAGGTTGTTTGTTCTTGTAGTACAGCAGCAGTATCTCTACGCTACTGTTCCAGGCTGTGGGGGCCACTCCATCAACATACGTCCCATCCCAACACCCCACCAGCACGCCCGCATCGTCCTTCGAATTAATCTGCGCAGAGAAAATACTTTAGAGATACAGTGCACGAACAGGCCCTTCAGCCCATCGAGTCTGCGCCAGCCAGCGATTCCCCCCCCCCTCCCCTTACACCAGCACTATCCTATACACTGGGGACAATTTTTACCAAAGCCAATTAACCTACAAGCCTGCACGTCTTTGGTGTTTGGTTTAGTTTATACATTTTAAATTAAATTAAATTTCTTTATTTATATAGCACATTTTTAGTCAACTTGCATTGACCCCAAAGTGCTTCACATAATTACATTCACACACACAGGCAAAGGTGGGTGAAGTGTCTTGCCCAAGGACACAACGACAGTATGCACTCCAAGCAGGATTCGAACCAGCTACCTTCCGGTTGCCAGCCGAACACTTAGCCCATTGTGCCATCTGTCATATAGCGTGGAAACCGGTGATTCGGCCCACCCGGAGAAAACACACACAGGTCACGGGGAGAAGGTAAAAACTCCGTGCAGACGGGATGGAACCCGGGTCTCTGGCGCTGTGAGGCAGCAACTCTACCGCTGCGCCACCGTGCCGCCTAGCACGGGACTAGTGTAGATGGGGCACATTGGTCGGCATGGGTGAGCAGGGCCCAAGGGCCAGATTCCGACCTCGATGACTCCCCGCCATTTTAACATGAGGTGAATTTTATGATGATCCTTCTTTCATTTAACTGAGAGGCTGAAGGGCCTGTCCCACTTGGCGATTTTTTCGGCGACTGCCGGCACCATTGACTGACGTATCAGATCACCGCGGCGTGACAACGTATTGACGCGCTGTGTTTTTTTCAAGTGACGCAACATTTTTTTTGTCGCCGCTGGATTTTGAAATGTTCAAAATCTTTTGGTGACCCTGATATAACGCCGGCAGTCGCCGAAAATAATCGCAAAGCAGACCAACTCTCAATGATTTGGTCTTCTTTTTTTATCAACTTTGTACAAGCATATGGTGCAACATAACCTTAGAAATTAAACGTTTCAGAACCGGGTGATGGGTGGATAAAGAGATATAGGTATATCTCTCTCAATCTCTTTCTTTTAATTTCCTTTCTTTTTCTCTATTTCTTTTTTTCCTCTCCATCCCCTTCTACCTTTGCTTCGGGCTTTCTGTACTATCTCACGAACTAACACTATCATCACTGCTTATGATACTCTTTTCTTCTCTATCTTGGCTTGTCTCATTTTCTGTTCTATTCTGTTAAATTTGAAACAAGAAGTTGAACTGTATTATCTCATTGTGTATTAGGTACTTATGTACTACATTATTGTACTTACTTCTAATAAAAAATATTTAAAAAAATAATAATTAAAAAAAATAAAAAAATAATCGCCACGTGGGACAGGCCCTTGACTGGAAATTCACTGAATAAATTTAAAAGACAATTAGGGAACTTGCACTGCTGAGGACATCCAAGTCAACAGCTTGAGAGATGCAAGGATACAACAGCTCACTTGTTGCTTTACATGTTGGCAATCTCGGGTCCAAATCACGCATCCTGCCACATGCTTCAAAGACATTTCTCCCAACGCAAATAATATTCCTCTTAGGTCAAGAAAACAATTGTTCACCAAGCTTTATCACGAATGCATCACAGCACGGTTTGGGAACAGCTCCGTCCAAGAGCGCGAGGAATTGCAGCGAATTGTGGACGCAGCCCAGACCATCACACAAACCAACCTCCCTTCCATTGACGTCGTCGCAGGGACAGATTCCTGACCGACATACATTACAAACCCACTGACTCACATGGCTATCTGGACTACACGTCTTCCCACCCTGCCCCCTGTAAAGACTCCATCCCCTACTCCCAATTCCTCCGCCTACGCCGCATCTGTTCCCAGGATGAGACATCCCACACCAGGGCATCGGAAATGTCCTCGTTCTTCAGGGAACGGGGATTCCCCTCCGCCACCATAGATGAGGCTCACACCAGGGTCTCATCCATACCCCGTAACACTGCTCTCTCTCCCCATCCCCGCACTCGCAACAAGGGCAGAGTCCCTCTGGTCCTCACCTTTCACCCCACTAGCCGCCAAATACAACACATAATCCTCCGCCATTTCTGCCACCTCCAACGTGACCCCACCACTCGCCACATCTTCCCATCTCCCCCCATGTCTGCCTTCCGCAAAGACCGCTCCCTCCGCAACTCCCTCGTCAATTCTTCCCTTCCCTCCCGCACCACCCCCTCCCCGGGCACTTTCCGTTGCAACCGCAAGAAATGCAACACCGGTCCCTTCACCTCCCCCCTCGACTCCATTCAAGGACCCAAGCAGTTGTTCCAGGTGCGACAAAGGTTCACCTGTATCTCCTCCAACCTCATCTACTGCATCCGCTGCTCTAGATGTCAGCTGATTTACATCGGGGAGACCAAGCGTAGGTTGGGCGATCGTTTCGCCGAACACCTCCGCTCAGTCCGCAATAACCTACCTGAACTCCCGGTGGCTCAGCACTTCAACTCCGCCTCCCATTCCCAATCCGACCTCTCTGTCCTGGGTCTCCTCCATTGCCAGAGTGAGCAACAGCGGAAATTGGAGGAACAGCACCTCATATTCCGTCTGGGGACCTTGCGTCCATATGGCATTAACATTGAATTCTCCCAATTTTGCTAGCCCTTGCTGTCTCCTCCCCTTCCTTAACCCTCTAGCTGTCTCCTCCCACCCTCCCATCCGCCCGCCCTCGGGCTCCTCCCCCTCCTCCCCTTTTCCTTCTTTCTCCCACCCCCCATCAGTCTGAAGAAGGGTTTCGGCCCGAAACGTCGCCTATTTCCTTCGCTCCATAGATGCTGCTGCACCCGCTGAGTTTCCCCAGCAATTTTGTGTACCTTCCCTTCCATTGACTCCATCTACACCTCACGCTGCCTCGGCAAGGCCAGCAGCATCATCAAGGGCCAGTCGCACCCCCGGCCACTCCCTCTTCTCCCCTCTCCCATCGGGCAAGAGGTACAGAAGTGTGAAAACGCACACCTCCATATTCAGGGACAGTTTCTTCCCAGCTGTTATCAGGCAACTGAACCATCCTACCACAACCAGAGAGCTGTCCTGAACTACTATCTACCTCATTGGTGACCCTCGGACTATCTTTGATCGGACGTTGCTGGCTTTACCTTGCACTAAACATTGTTCCCTTATCATGCATTTGCACATTGTGGACGGCTCGATTGTAATCATGTATTGTCTTTCCGCTGACTGGTTAGCACGCAACAAAAGCCTTTCACTGTACCTCGGTACACGTGGCAATAAACTAAACTGAGGTTCATAAGGTCATAAGTGATAGGAGAAGAATTGGGCCATTCGGCCCAACAAGTCTATTCCACCATTTAATCATGGCTGATCTATCTCTCCCTCCTAACCCCATTCTCCTGCCTTCTCACCATAATCCCTGACACCTGCACTAATCAAGAATCTATCTATCTCCTTAAGAATACCATAATGTTTTATGTGTCATTCCTAACTGTCACTGTATGTCATGTTGTCACTTGTGGGCGGAGCACCAAGGCAAATTCCTTGTATGTGAATACTTGACCAATAAACTTAATCATTCATTCATTCATCGACTGGACTATCTTTGATCAGATGTTGCTGGCTTTATTTTGCACTAAACGCTATTCCCTTATTATGTATCTGTACACTGTGGACAGCTCGATTGTAATCATGTACTGTCTTGATAGCACACAATAAAAGCTTTTCACTGTACCTCGTGACAATAAACTATATAAAACGTATCTAAACCAATGATTTGGTCTCCACAGCCGTCCTTGGCAATGAATTCCACAGATTCACCACCCACTGGCTAACAAAATTCCTCCTCATCTCCATTCTAAATAGGAATAGGATGTTTCCACTAGTGGGAGAGTCTAGGACCAGAGGGCACAGCCTCAGAATTAAAGGATGTTCCTTTAGGAAGGAGATGAGCAGGAATTTATTTTGATATTTATTTCATCAGAATGCAGTGAATATGTGGAATTCTTTGCCACAGAAGGCTGTGGTCAGGTCACTGAATATTTTTAAGGCAGAGATAGATAGATTCGGGAAGATGCTACAGCGAGAGGTTGAGTAGGCTAGGTCTCTATTCCTAGGAGCGCAGGAGGATGAGGGGTTATCTTGTAGAGGCGTACAAAATCATGAGAGGAATAGATCGGGTAGATGCACAGATTCTCTTGCCCAGAGTCGGGGAGTCGAGGACCAGAGGACATAGGTTCAAGGTGAAGGGGAAAAGATTTAATAGGAATCCGAGGGGTAGCATTTTCACACAGAGGGTGGTGGGTGTATGGAACAAGCTGCCAGAGGAGGTAGTTGAGGCTGGGACTATTGCAATGTTTAAGAAGCAGTTAGACAGGTACATGGATAGGACGGGTTTGGAGGGATATGGACCAAGCGCAGGCAAGTGGGACTACTGTAGCTGGGACATTGTTGGCCGATGTGGGCGAGTTGGGCCGAAGGGCCTGTTTCCACACTGTATCATTCTATGACTCCATCACTTATGACCTTATGACCTTCTGACATGTTGGGCCGTGTGGGCGAGATGGTCAGGTTTAAAGTGAAGGGGGAAAAGATCAGCCATGATTGAATGGCGGGGTGGACTTGAGGGGCCGAATGGCCTAATTCTGCTCCAAGAACCAATGAACGTGTGATAGAACCATATCAAATGAGGGAGTGCAGCGTTGGTTTACAAGGTTAATTCCCAGGATGGCGGGACTGTCATATGCTGAGAGAATGGAGCAGCTGGGCTTGTACACTCTGGAGTTTAGAAGGATGAGAGGGTATCTCATTGAAACATATAAGATTGTTAAGGGCTTGGACACACTAGAGGCAGGAAAATTGTTCCCTATGTTGGGAGAGTCCAGAACCAGGGGCCACAGTTTAAGAATAAGGAGTAAGCCATTTAGAACAGAGACGAGGAAACACTTTTTCTCACAGAGAGTGGTGAGTGTGGAATTCTCTGCCTCAGAGGGCGGTGGAGGCAGGTTCTCTGGATGCTTTCAAGAGAGAGCTAGATAGGGCTCTTAAAAATAGTGGAGTCAGGGGATATGGGGAGAAGGCAGGAACGGGGTACTGATTGGGGATGATCAGCCATGATCACAGTGAATGGCGGTGCTGGCTCGAAGGGTGAATGGCCTACTCCTGCACCTATTGTCTATTGTCTATTGACAGGGGGCATTTATCGTTGCCCTCGAGGCCACGTGTAACTCACCATGGCAGATGCCACACGGCACACCTTGATGGGGCAACCCCTGGACTGTAGAGGCATCCGCGCCCGGTCCAGAATGTAGATGCAAGCGTTCAATACATTCCTTTCAAACTGGAAGGAAACAAACAGCAAGACAGACGATTAGATTGTGATCAGACAACTAACTTATGTCAGGATAATAAGTTCATCAGATAGACAGCCACACACAGCTGGAGTAATATTAAAATGCTTATTAAAAATGAAAGCATACAGAGTCTTGCACAGAGTGGATGTGGAGAGGATGTTTCCACTAGATTAGATTAAACTTTATTAATCCCCTTATTCAGGGGAAATTCTGATGTCCTTGCAGCACACTAATAAAAATACAACATAGCATTCAAAAAGAAGTTCAACACAAAAACATCCCCCCACAGTGATTCCCACTGTGGGGGAAGGCACAAAGTCCAGTCCCCATCCTCTTGTCCACCCAAAGTCGGGCCTAATTGAGGCCTCCACAGTCGCCGCCATGGCGCCCGATGTTCTCGCCGGGTGATGGTGCTCCGGCGTCGGGAGAACCCCAGCGGCTTGGGGTGCCAGGAACGGCTGCCTTCCCACCGGAGACTGCGGCTTCCAAGCCAACAGACCGCGCTGGATGGAGCTCCGCACACTGGTGATCTCAGCAAGAGATCCCAGGCTCCGGGATGTAAAGTTCAGCGTCGCAGCTGGCCGCTCCACAGAACCGCGGCTCCACAATGTTCTCATCTGCGGTCCCAGCATACTGGAGTCCCAGCGCGGCGACCCAGGAAAGGCATCGCCCGCTCCGCAATAGCGCTCCAGCGGTGCGCCGCTGCCAAAGCCGATGTTCTGCGCCGCCGCCAAAGCCGTTGTTCTGGCCAGGTCCCCTCAGGGAAACGTCGCTCCAGGACCCGCTGGTAGGCTGCAAGGACAGGTCGAAGACGCTGCTCGGAGGAAGGCAACCCCTCCGACCAGGTAGGGACTCGAAAAGCAGTTTCACCCTTCCCCCCCACCACCCCCCACACATAAAAAGATTAGGCCCCCTGACTACACACTCAACGTACTAAAAATAATAAAAAAGAAGGGGGAAAAAACGGACAGCTGCAGGACAGGCAGCCGTTCAGGACAGCGCCTCCTCCGGGAGAGTCTAGGACCAGAGGGCACAACCTCAGAATTACCGGACGTTCTTTTAGGAAGGAGACGAGGAGGAATTTCTTTAGTTAGAGGGTGGTGAATCTGTGGAATTCATTGCCACACAAACGGCTGTGGAGGCCAATTCAATGGATATTTTTAAGGCAGAGATAGATAGATTCTTGATTAGTGCGGGTGTCAGAGGTTATGGGGAGAAGGCAGGAGAATGGGGTTAGGAGGGAGAGATAGATCAGCCATGATTGAATGGCGGAGTAGACTTGATGGGCCGAATGGCCTATTTCTGCGTCTATCACTTTTGAAATGGTGGAGATAGACCCAAAAAGCTGGAGTAACTCAGCGGGTCAGGCGGCATCTCTGGAGAGAAGGAATGGTTGACGTTTCAGGTCTAGACGCTTCTTAAGACTCGGCCCGAAACGTCGCCCATCCCTTCTCTCCAGAGATGCTGCTTGTCCCTCTGAGTTGCTCCAGCTTTTTGTGCCTATCTTCGGGTTAAACAGGCACCTGCAGTTCCTTCCTACACATTTAATAAGCTCATAAGTTTACTCATCAAAGCCCATCAAGTCTATTCAATCAACAGAAGCATCCTACCACAACCAGAGAGCAGACCTGAGCTGCTATCTACCTCATTGGTGACCCTCGGACTATCTTTGATCGGGCTTTACTTTATCTTGCACTAAACATTATTCAGGCTCATAAATGACAGGGGAAGAATTAGGCCATTCGGCCCTTCAAGTCTATCACGCCATTTAATCATGACTGGTCTATCTCTCCCTCCACATACACTGTACTCTGCAAATGGCTCGATTGTAATCATGTATTTTAACTTAGTTTAGAGATACAGCGTGGAAACAGGCCCTTCGGCCCACAGGGTCCGTGCCGACCAGCGATCCCCGCACATTAACACTATCCTACACACACTGGGGACAGTTTTCCCACAGCCAATGCATCTACAAACCTGCACGTCTTTGGAGTGCGGGAGGAAACCGGAGCACCTGGAGAAAACCCACGCAGGTCACGGGGAGAACGTGCAAACTCCGTACAGACAGCGCCCGTAGTCGGGATCGAACCTGGGTCGCTGGCGCCGTGAGGCAGCAACTCAACCACTGCACCACCGTGCCATCCAATTGTCACCCATGTATTGTATTATCTTTCCGCTGACTGGATAGCACGCAACAAAAGCTTTTCACTGCACCTCGGTACACGTGACATTAAACTGAACCGAACGAACTGAATTTTGTCTGGGCCAGTTGCCGTCCTATTACATAGAAACATAGACAATAGGTGCAGGAGTAGGCCATTCGGCCCTTCGAGCCAGTACTGCCATTCACTGTGATCATGGCTGAGAATCCACAATCAGTATCCCATTCCTGCCTTCTCCCCATATCCCTTGATTCCGCTATCTTTAAGAGCCCTATCTAGCTCTCACTTGAAAGTATCCAGAGAACCGCTAGCCCAAAGAGCTAAATCTAACTCTCTTTTGAATGCATACAGTGAATTGGCCTCCACTGCCTCCTGAGGCAGAGAATTCCACAAATTCACAACTCCCTTTGTGAAAAAGTTTTTCCTCATCTCAGTTCGAAATGGCTTACCCATTATTCTTAAACTGTGGCCCCTGGTTCTGGACTCCCCCAACATCGGGAACATGTTTCCTGCATCTAGCGTGTCCAAACCTTTAACAATCTTATATGTTTCAATGAGATCTCCTTTCATCCTTCTAAATTCCAGTGGATTCAAGCCCAGCTGCTCCATTCTTTCATCCTATGTCAGTTCCGCCATCCCGGGAATTAACCTGGTGAACCTCCGCTTGACTCAATCAATATGCAATATTAAAATGCTTATTAAAAATGAAAACATAAAGAGGCTTGGATAGAGTGGATGTGGAGAGGATGTTTCCACTGGTGGGAGAGTCTAGGACAAAAGGTCACAGCCTCAAAATTACCGGACATTCTTTTAGGAAGGAGATGAGGAGGAATTTCTTTAGTCAGAGGGTGGTGAATCTGTGGAATTCTTTGCCACACAGAAGGCTGTGGAGGCCAAGTCAATGGGTATTTTTAAGGAAGAGATAGATAGATTCTTGATTAGTACGGGTGTCAGAGGTTACAGAGAGAAGGCAGGAGAATGGGGTTAGGAGATATAGAACAGCCATGATTGAATGGCAGAGTAGAATTGATGGGCCAAATGGCCTAATTCTGCATCTATCACTCATGAAATGGTGGAGATAGACACAAAAAGCTGGAGTAATTCAACAGGACAGGCAGCATCTCTGGAGAGAAGGAATGGGCGACGTTTCGGGCCGAGACCCTTCTTCAGACTGAGAGTCAGGGTAAAGGGAGACACAGAGATATGGAAGGATGAGGTGTGAAAACGAGACATCAATGGGACGAAGAAAAATGAAAATGTAGAATAGATCTTTGCTAGCTAGGGGAAGCTGACATCGAGGCAGACAATATAAAATTTAGTCAGGAGCACAGTCAGACTGGTCGGAGAACTCGGATGGGGGATGGATGATTGAAATAGATCGGGTAGATGCACAGAGTCTCTTGCCCAGAGTAGGGGAATCGAGGACCAGAGGACATAGATTCAAGGTGAAGGGGGAAAGATTTAATAGGAACCCGAGGGGTAACTTTGTCACACAAAGGGTGGCGGGTGTATGGATCGAGCTGCCAGAGGAGGCAGTTGAGGCAGGGACTATCCCAACGTTTGAGAAACAGTTAGACACGTACATGGATAGGACAGGTTTGGAGGGATATGGACCAAACGCGGGCAGGTGGGACTAGTGTAGCTGGTACATGGTGGGCTCTGTGGGCAAGTTGGGCCGAAGGGCCTGTTTTCACACTGTATCACTCTGTGACAATATGAGTGTATGACTGTGTCTCTGTGTCTCTGTGTCTCTGTGATTCTGTGTCTCTGTGTCGTTTAAGAAACAGTTAAACAGGTACATGGATAGGACAGTTTTGGAGGGTTATGGACCAAGCGCGGGGCAGGTGGGACGAGGGTAGCAGGGCCGGTGTGGGCGAGTTGGGCCGAAGGGCCTGTTTCCACACTGCAGCACTCTGTGACTCTATAACTCCATGGATGGAGAGAGAGGGGAATCAAGGGTTACTTGAAGTGGGAGAAGTCAATGTTGACAATAGACAATAGACGACAGTTGCAGGAGTAGGCCATTCGTCCCTTCGAGCCAGCACCGCCATTCACTGTGATCATGGCTGATCATCCCCAATCAGTACCCCGTTCCTGCCTTCTCCCCATATCCCCTGACTCCGCTATCTTTAAGAGCCCTATCTAGCTCTCTCTTGAAAGCATCCAGAGAACCGGCCTCCACCGCCCTCTGAGGCAGAGAATTCCACAGACTCACCACTCTCTTTGAGAAAAAGTGTTTCCTCGTCTCCGTTCTAAATGGCTTACCCCTTATTCTTAAACTGTGGCCCCTGGTTCTGGACTCCCCCAACATCGGGAACATGTTTCCTGCCTCTAGCGTGTGTCCAAACCCTTAACAATCTTATATGTTTCAATGAGATATCCTCTCATCCTTCTAAACTCCAGAGTATACAAGCCCAGCTGCTCCATTCTCTCAGCATATGACAGTCCCGCCATCCCGGGAATTAACCTTGTAAACCTACGCTGCACACTGTCTCAATAGCAAATTGAAACCGTAGGAGGGAGAGACAAACCTGCCCGTAGATCCACGGCCTGCTGGTCACTTCAGTGGAGGTTCCGTAGTAAATGCAGCCCACGTCGTTCATGACATACTCGTGGCGCTGGTCATCATCGCTGAGATACACCGCATCGTCTGGTCCATACAGGAGGTCCCGTCACACAGGCGGGGGGAACGCAGCAGAACAAGAGACGGGGACAACAGTCAGCTGACAGGCCGAAGACCCACAGATGGACAACATAGAAACATCGACAATAGGTGCAGGAGTAGGCCATTCAGCTCTCTCGAGCCAGCACCGCCATTCAATGTGATCATGGCTCATCATCCACAATCAGTACCCCGTTCCTGCCTTCTCCCCCATATCCCTTGATTCCATTAGCCCCAAGAGCTAAATCTAACTCTGTCTTGAAAACAACCAGTGTGGCCTTCTCAATCAATCCACTGCCTTCTCAATCAATCAATCAATCAGTTTTATTCGTCACTTGCACATAAAGTGCAAGTGAAATGAATTTGCCAGCAGCGGTACAATGAAAAAGAACACAAAAATAAAATAAAAAATACAATAGCATTCTCTGTGGCAGAGCATTCCACAGATTCACAACTCTCTGGGTGAAGACATTTTTCCTCATCTCAGTCCTAAATGGCCTACCCCTTATTCTTAAACTGTGACCCCTGGTTCTGGACTCCCCCAACATCGGGAACATGTTTGCTGCATCTAGCGTGTCCAATCCTCTAAGAGTTTTATATGTTTCTATAAGATATCCACTCATCCTTCTAAATTCCAGAGTATACAAGCCCAGCTGCTCCATTTTCTCAGCACATGACAGTCCCGCCATCCCAGGAATTAACCTGGTGAACCTACGCTGCACTCCCTCAATAGCAAGAATGTGCTTCCTCAAATTAGGGGACCAAAACAGCACACAATACTCCAGATGTGGTCTCACCCGGGCCCTATACAATTGCAGTAGGACCTCCTTGCTCCTATACTCAACTCCTCTCGCAATGAAGGCCAGCATATCCCAACTTTCTTCACTGCCTGCTGTACCTGCATGCTTACTTTCAGTGACTGATGTACAAGCACACCCAGGTCTCGTTGCACCTCCCCTTCCCCTAATCTGATACCATTCAGATAATAATCTGCCTTCCAGTTCTTGCCACCAAAGTGGACAACCTCACATTAATCCACATAGAGTCCACAGATCACAAGTTACAGGAGCAGATTTAGGCCATTCGGCCCATCGAGTCTACTCTATCATTCAATCATGGCCGATCTATCTCTCCCTCTCAACCCCATTCTCCTGCCTTCTCCTTATAACCTCTGACACCCGCACTAATCAGGAATCTATCTATCTCTGCCTTAAAAATATCCACTGACACGGCCTCCACAGCCTTCTGTGGCAAAGAATTCTACAGATTCACCACCAATAGAGTCAAGGAGTTATACAGCGTGGAAACAGGCCCATCGGCCCAACTTGCCCACACCGACCAACATGTCCCATCTACACTAGACCCACCTGCCAGGGCTTGGCCCATATCGCTCCAAACCTGTCCTATATATGTACCTGTTTTTTAAACATTTCTGGCCATTACCTACCTCCAGTTCCCCTCCCTCTACTTTCAGTTTGAAAAAGCAAACTGAGCGTTAACATCACCTATCCATGTTCTCCACAGATGCTGCCTGACCCGCTGAGTTACTCCAGCACTCTGTGAAACGTCACCTATCCTTGTTCTCCAGAGATGCTGCCTGACCCGCTGAGTTACTCCAGTACCTTGTGTCTGTCTTCGGTATAAACCAGCACCTGCAGTTCCTTCCTATTCATCTTTACAAGTTCACAAGTTATAGGAGTAGAATTAGGCCATTCGGGTCTACTCCGCCATTTAATCATGGCTGATTTCTGCCTCCTAATCCCAATTTCCTGCCTTCTCCCCATAACCCTTAAAGCCCGTACTAATTAAGAACTTGCCTGTCTCTGCCTTAAAAATATCCACTAACTTGGTCCCCACAGCCCTGTGTGGCAATGAGTTCCAAAGACTAACTATGGCTGGGTGACCAAGGCTGAACACTATACTCCAAATGTGGCCTCACCAACGTTGTTGACATTTTTCAGGGAGTGGATGATTTTATAACAAGACGTGCAGTGTGTGGGAGATGGCAGATAGACACAGAGTGCTGGAGTAACTCAGCGGGTCATAGAAACATAGAAAATAGGTGCAGGAGGAGGCCATTCGGCCGTTCGAGCCAGCACCGCCATTCATTGTGATCATGGCTGATCATCCCCAATCAATAACCCGTGCCTGCCTTCTCCCCATGTCCCTTGATTCCACTAGCCCCTAGAGCTCTATCTAACTCTCTCTTAAATCCATCCAGTGATTTTGCGCCACTGTCCTCTGTGGCAGGGAATTCCACACATTCACAACTCTCTGGGTGAAAAAGTTTTTCTCACCTCAGTCTTAAATGGCCTCCCCTTTATTCTAAGACTGTGGCCCCTGGTTCTGGACTCGCCCAACATTGGGAACATTTTACCTGCATCTAGCTTGTCCAGTCCTTTTGTAATTTTATATGTTTCTATAAGATTCCCCCTCATCCTTCTAAACTCCAGTGAATACAAGCCCAGTCTTTTCAATCTTTCGTGATATGACAGTCCCGCCATCCCAGGGATCAATCTCGTGAACCTACGCTGCACTGCCTCAATCACAAGGATGTCCTTCCTCAAATTAGGAGACCAAAACTGTACACAATACTCCAGATGTGGTCAGGCAGCATCTGTGAAGTACATGGATAGGTGACGTTTCACAGAGTGCTGGAGTAACTCAGCGGGTCAGGCAGCATCTGTGGAGAACATGGATAGGTGACGTTTTCGATTGGGACCCTTCTTCAGACGGAAATCGCTGAAACGTAAGCAGGCTGTACCATTACACCAAGGGTTGAAGATGAAGTAGATGTCGGTGGCCTTGTCCCGTGCGGTCCTGCGTATTCCGTGCGGGGTCATGATGGCCACATACATGCGGAATCTGCCCACGATACAGTCCGCGGGAGAGAGGACGGAGAGGCCGAGGATGTTGCCAGGGGCAGTGATCACCTTCGCTCCCCACCTCCCCTTCACCAGCTCGTCCTGCAGGTAAATCGGGATGTATGTTCCCTTCACGGCACTCGGGTGGCGACCTGGGTAACATACAACACCTGGGTTATACACAACACCTGTGTCACATACAACACCTGTGTCACATACAACACCTGGGTTACATACAACGCCTGTGTCACATACAACACCTGTGTCACATACAACACCTGTGTTACATACAACACCTGGGTTACATACAACACCTGGGTTATACACAACACCTGTGTCACATACAACACCTGTGTCACATACAACACCTGGGTTACATACAACACCTGTGTCACATACAACACCTGTGTCACATACAACACCTGGGTTACACACACCTGGATTATACACAACACCTGGGTTACATACAACACCTGGGTTATACACAACACCTGTGTCACATACAACACCTGTGTCACATACAACACCTGGGTTACATACAACGCCTGTGTCACATACAACGCCTGTGTCACATACAACACCTGGGTTACACTCACCTGGATTATACACAACACCTGGGTTACATACAACACCTGGGTTATACACAACACCTGTGTCACATACAACACCTGTGTCACATACTACACCTGGGTTACATACAACGCCTGTGTCACATACAACACCTGTGTCACATACAACACCTGGGTTACACTCACCTGGATTATACACAACACCTGGGTTACATACAACACCTGGGTTACATACAACACCTGGGTTAAGTCTCAGTTCGAGCTCAACATTTTAAAGCAGAGATAGATAGATCTTTGATGAGTACGGGTGTCAGGGGTTATGGGGAGGAGGCAGGAGAATGGGGTTAGGAGGGAGAGATAGATCAGCCATGATTGAATGGCGGAGTAGACTTGATGGGCCGAATGGCCTAATTCTGCTCCTATCAATTATGACCTTATGACCTTCTGACTATCCCTGGATCTATGTTACAAAAGGGAAGGTAATATTTAGTTTAGTTTATTGTCACGTGTGCAGTGGAAAGCTTTTGTTGCATGCTGTCCAGTCACAAGAGCCATCTTGGTGAACGGCTGCTAGCCAGCAGCCGTCCGTTTTAAATCCGTTTTTTTAATAGTTTTTACTGAGTTCTGTTTTTTGTTTGTAGGGGATATGGTCTTTTTAATGTGGGGGGTAGGTGTAAACCTAATTTCTAGGTCCCTACCTGGTCGGTGTGGCAGCTTCTTCTCCGGGCTGCCCGTCGATCCGTCCTCGTGGCCTACCTGCGGGCTTGGAGCGCCGTTTCCTGGCGGGAAACGCCCAGCACCTCAGCCTCGGCGGCAGCACGGCATTGGAGCGCTGGAGCGGAGCGGAGCGGAGCGGGCGATGCCTTGCCTGGGTCGCCGCGCTGGAGCGACGCGCTGGAGCTCTGGCGAGCTGGACCGCCGAGAGCAACAACTCCGGGCTGCGGGTCTGCGGAGAGGCGGCGCCGACTTTGTCATCTGGAGCCTGGGAGCTCCAAACCGGCGCGGCCTTGTCGGCTTCGGCAGCTGCGGGCTCCAACCAGAAAGCGGCCGTTCCAAGTGGCCCAGCCGCCGAAAGGACTCTCCCGACGCCGGGGCAAGACCACCCGGTGAGAACGGCCAGGGACATCGGGCCTCCGTAGAGGCAATTGCGGTGGCCTCAATAGGCCTGACTTTGGGGTGAACATGGGGTGGGGACTGGACATTGTGCCTTCCCCCATAGTGCTATCCACTGTGGGGGGATGATTTTTTTTGTCTAACTGTAGTCTTGTAGGTCTGTGTCCAAGATGGCTGCCGTGAAGGGAGAGTGGACGCTGGCACGAATTGGTTGCCGCTGCTCTCTCTTCACACTGTGTTTTTGATTTTCTGTTTTTGGATTGAATTCTGTTTTTAATTTGTGTCTCTGTGATGTCTTTATTATTTGTTATATTCCGATTATATGTTATTCCGATTAAATGTCTATTATTGTTATGTCTGTATTCTTTCTTTATGTCCTGCACGGAGAGGACGCTGGCGCTGTTTGTTCGCCGCTTCTCCGTTTGCTATTGTCTGTTACTATTGTAAAGCGACTTTGAGTCTTAGAAAAGCGCTATAAAAATAAAATTTATTATTATTATTATTATTATACATGATTGACCCATTCAGAATACAGATAGAGAATAAGGGACTAACGTTTAGTACAAGGTAGAGTCCAATTAAAGATAGTCCGAGGGTCTCCAATGAGGTAGATGGGAGGTCAGGACCACTCTGTAGTTGGTGAGAGCATGGTTAGACATTAGAGTTTTGAGATACAGCGCAGAAACATAGAAACATAGAAACATAGAAATTAGGTGCAGGAGTAGGCCATTCGGCCCTTCGAGCCTGCACCGCCATTCGATATGATCATGGCTGATCATCCAACTCAGTATCCTGTACCTGCCTTCTCTCCATACCCCCTGATCCCTTTAGCCACAAGGGCCACATCTAACTCCCTCTTAAATATAGCCAATGAACTGGCCTCAACTACATTCTGTGGCAGAGAGTTCCAGAGATTCACCACTCTCTGTGTGAAAAAAGTTCTTCTCATCTCGGTTTTAAAGGATTTCCCCCTTATCCTTAAGCTGTGACCCCTTGTCCTGGACTTCCCCAACATCGGGAGCAATCTTCCTGCATCTAGCTTGTCCAACCCCTTAAGAATTTTGTAAGTTTCTATAAGATCCCCTCTCAATCTCCTAAATTCTAGAGAGTATAAACTTGATGGATAGACTTGATCCAGTCTTTCTTCATAAGACAATCCTGACATCCCAGGAATCAGTCTGGTGAACCCAGTCTGGTGAACCTAGAAACAGGCCCTTCGGCCCACTGAGACCGTGCCGACCAGTGATCACCCCGCACACTAACACTATCCTTACACACACTGGGGACGATTTACAGAAGCCAATTTTATTACAAACCTGCACGTCTTTGGAGTGTGGGGGGGAAACGCCCGGAGAAACCCCACGCAGGTCACGGGGCGAACGTACAAACTCCGCACAGACAGCACCCGTAGTCGGGATCGAACCCGGGTCTCTGGCGCCGTGAGGCAGCAACTCTACCGCTGCGCCACCGTGCTGTCCACAGGTTAGGAGGATTCTTCCAGCTCTTTGTGATTTGGCCACTCTCCCTTCTCCCCCCTCTCTCCCATCGGGCAAGAGGTACAGAAGTGTGAAAACGCACACCTCCAGATTCAGGGACAGTTTCTTACCAGCTGTTATCAGGCAACTGAACCATCCTACCACACCCAGAGAGCGGTCCTGAACTACTATCTACCTCATTGGTGACCCTCGGACAACCCTTGATCGGACTTTGCTGGCTTTACCTTGCACTAAACGTTATTCCCTTTATCCAGTATCTGTACACTGTGGATGGCTCGATTGTAATCATGTACAGTCTTTCCGCTGACTGGTTAGCATGCAACAAAATCACTGTGCTTTTCACTTTTCACATAGAATGGAGCGGCTGGGCTTGTACACTCTGGAGTTTAGAAGGATGAGAGGAGATCTCATTGAAACATATAAGATTGTTAAGGGTTTTTGACACGCTAGAGGCAGGTAACATGTTCCAGATGTTGGGGGAGTCCAGAACCAGGGGCCACAGTTTAAGAATAAGGAGTAAGCCATTTAGAACGGAGACGAGGAAACACTTTTTCTCACAGAGAGTGGTGAGTCTGTGGAATTCTCTGCCTCAGAGGGCGGTGGAGGCGGGTTCTCTGGATACTTTCAAGAGAGAGCTAGATAGGGCTCTTAAAAATAGCGGAGTCAGGGGTTGAAACGTTGCCTATTTCCTTCGCTCCATAGATGCTGCCTCACCCGCTGTGTTTCTCTAGCATTTTTGTCTACCAGCGGAAAGACAATACATGATTACAATCGAGCCGTCCACAGTGTACAGATAAAGGATAAAGGGAATAACGTTTAGTGCAAGGTACTTAGTGGATATTAGCTCTCCGTGGTCCCAGGGTGACGTCTGTATGGTCGTGAGTAGTCGCCCAAAGAGTCAATAGACAATAGGTGCAGGAGTAGGCCATTCGGCCCTTCGAGCCAGCACCGCCATTCAATGTGATCATGGCTGATCATCCCCAATCAGTACCCCGTTCCTGCCTTCTCCCCATATTCCCTGACTCCGCTATTTCTAAGAGCCCTATCTAGCTCTCTCTTGAAAGCATCCAGAGAACCTGCCTCCACCGCCCTCTGAGGCAGAGAATTCCA
Organism: Amblyraja radiata; assembly: GCF_010909765.2. NCBI lineage: Eukaryota > Metazoa > Chordata > Chondrichthyes > Rajiformes > Rajidae > Amblyraja > Amblyraja radiata. Next base: position 120,710,229 of record NC_045957.1, on the reverse strand, counting down.
CAGACTCACCACTCTCTGTGAGAAAAAGTGTTTCCTCGTCTCCGTTCTAAATGGCTTACTCCTTATTCTTAAACTGTATGTGGCCCCTGGTTCTGGACTCCCCCAACATCGGGAACATGTTTCCTGCCTCTAGCGTGTCCAAGCCCTTTTTCGTACCTTTTTCTGGTCGCCGCTGGATATTCAACATGTTGATAAAATTTCGGCGACCTGCGGTGACTATGACGGGTGCCGGCAAGTCGGCGAAAAAAATCGCCTAAGTGGGACAGGCCCTAGTCTCAGTTTCTCTTTCCCAATTATCTGATTCCAACTCCTTATGCCTTTGCAACCTGCTGAGTGTTTTGGAATCAGTCACACATTTTCTCTGATTGAACCTAATTATCTTCTGCATGCTCTCTGTTGGAGAATGCTCTGTCACTTTAAGGTGAGGGGGAGCGGGGAAAGAGTAAATAGGAATCTGAAGGGGTAACTTTTTCACACAGAGGGTGGTGGGTGTATGGAACGAGCTGCCAGAAGAGATCGTTGAGGCTGGGACGATCCCATTATTGAAGAAACAGTTGGACAGGTACATGGATAGGACAGGTTTGGAGGGACATGGACCAAACGCGGGCAAGTGGGACTAGTGTAGCTGGGACATGTTGGCCGGTGTGGGCAAGTTGTCCGAAGGGCCTGTTTCCACAGTGTCACCCTGTGATTCTATAGTGTTCTGGTTGCCCCCATTGCAGGAAGGATGTGGGGGCTTTGAAGAGGGTGCAGAGGAGATTTACCGGAATGATGTGTCTCTGTGTGTGTGTTGGTGTGTGTTGGTGTGTGTGTGTGTGTGTGTGTGTGTGTGTGTGTGTGTGTGTGTGTGTGTGTGTGTGTGTGTGTGTGTGTGTCTGTGTCTGTGTCTGTGTCTGTGTGTGTGTGTGTGTCTGTGTCTGTGTCTGTGTCTGTGTGTGTGTCTGTGTCTGTGTCTGTGTCTGTGTGTGTGTGTGTGTGTGTGTGTGTGTGTGTGTGTGTGTGTGTGTGTGTGTGTGTGTGTGTGTGTGTGTGTCTGTGTGTGTGTCTGTGTGTGTGTGTGTGTGTGTGTGTGTCAGGTTCTCACCGATGAACAGTTCGACCCACAGCTTGTCGGTTTGAGCTTTGTAGGGCCGGTTGATGGTGATGGTGATCTGGAAGGGTTGTCCACGTCTCACCACCAGGTTGTTGCAGTCATAGAACTGTGTGTGATGCTGCGTCTTGTTCACGTCGTCGGGCCTAGCGTGGACCTCCACGCCCCACACCTCCAGGAAGCCTGAAACCATAGCAACGTGCGCACACAGGTTACAGCAACTTGGCATCGGGGTCAGTATGGACATTGTGGGCCGAATGGCCTGTCCCTGTGCTGTACAGTTCAACATTATACAGTCATGACAATAGACAATATGTGCAGGAGTAGGCCATTCGGCCCTGCGAGCCAGCACCGCCATTCACTGTGATCATGGCTGATCATCCCCAATCAGTACCCCGTTCCTGCCTTCTCCCCATATCCCCTGACTCCGCTATCTTTAAGAGCCCTATCTAGCTCTCTCTTGAAAGCATCCAGAGAACCGGCCTCCACCGCCCTCTGAGGCAGAGAATTCCACAGACTCACAATTCGCTGTGTAAAAAAGTGTTTCCTCGTCTCCGTTCTAAATGGCCTACCCCTTATTCTTAAACTGTGGCCCCTGGTTCTGGTTCTGGCGATATAGGCAGCATAAAAGGAGGCCCTTCGGCCCATCCTGCCCACACCAACCAACATGTGGCATCTACTGAACCTACCCGATCTCCCAGTTGCCGGACACTTTAATTCTCCTACCCATTCCCACACTGACCTTTCTGTCCTGGGCCTCCTCCATTGTCAGAGTGAGGCTAAACGCAAATTGGAGGAACAGCATCTCATATTTCGCTTGGGCAGCTCACAGCCCAGTGGCATGAACATTGATTTCTCTAACTCCAAGTAACCGCGGCATTCCCTCTCTCTCCATCTCTCCCCCACACAAGTTGCACCAGCTTCTCGTTCTCACCCAACAAACAGGGTTCCTTTATCATCGTAACTTGTTTGCATATCTTTCGTTCATTGTTCTTTATCTCTCCACATCACCGTCTGTATCTCTCGTTTCCCTTGTCCCTAACCTGTCTGAAGAAGGGTCTCCACCCGAGACGTCACCCATTCCTTCTCTCCAGAGATTCTGCCTGTCGTTTCACAGAGTGCTGGAGTAACTCAGTGGCTGCGAGTCTCAGTCAGTGGTATCTCAGTCCGAAGAAGGGACGTGATGTGAAAGATTCTGTATGACTCTATGGCACAGATGTTGTACAGAAGCCATCACCCTTTGTGTATAAAAAAATGCCCCTCAGGTTCCTATTAAATCTTTCCTCCCTCACCTTAAACCTATGCCCTCTGGTCCTCGATTCCCCTACTCTGGGCAAGAGACTCTGTGCGTCTACCCGATCTATTCCTCTCATCATTTTATACACCTCTATAAGATCACCCCTCATCCTCCTGTGCTCCATGGAATAGAAGCCCAGCCTACTCAACCTCTCCCTATAGCTCACACCCCCTAGTCCTGGCAACATCCTCGTAAATCTCCTCTGCGCCCTTTCCAGCTTGACAACATCTTTCCTATAATATGGTGCCCAGAACTGAACACAATACTCTAAATATGGCCTCGCCAACGACTTATACAACTGCAACGTGACCTCTCCGAGTGCCAAACAGCACGGCACACAGACTTCTCACTTGCCTTTGTCTGTCATCCAGAGGGAACTTTGGCTCCAAGAAACCTGGATGTTTTTGCCAAATGCAACGATGCTTCAGAGCCACAAAAATCTCACATCACCCGAGTCTTTGAAGTTGGACATAACAACATGTGCTGGCTCTGGAGAGTCAGCACATGTTGTTTACAAGAGAGAACATGGAGAGTTTACAAGAATGATCCCAGGAATGAGTGGGTTAACATATGACATAGCTATATTTAAGAGGGAGTTAGATGTGGCCCTGGTGGCTAAGGGGATCAGAGGGTATGGAGAGAAGGCAGGTACGGGATACTGAGTTGGATGATCAGCCATGATCATATTGAATGGCGGTGCAGGCTCGAAGGGCCGAATGACCTACTCCTGCACCTAATTTCTATGTTTCTATGACGAGCGTTTGACGGCACTGGGCCTGTACTCGCTGGAGTTTAGAAGGATGAGGGGGGGGAACCTCAGTGAAACTTACAGAATAGTGAAAGGCCTGGATAGAGTGGATGTGGAGAGGATATTTCCACTAGTGGGAGAGTCTAGGACCAGAGGACACAGCCTCAGAATAAAAGGACGTTCCTTTAGGAAGGAGATGAGGAGGAATTTCTTTTAGTCAGAGGGTGGTGAATCTGTGGAATTCCTTGCCACAGACGGCTGTGGAGGCCAGGTCAGTGGATATTATTAAAGCAGAGATTGACAGCCTCTTGTATTCGAAGGAACTGCGGATGTTGGATTGTACCGAAGATACTGTAGACACAAAGTGCTGGAGTAACTCAGCAGGTCAGGCAGCATCTGTGGAGAACATGGATAGGTGACGTTTCACAGAGTGCTGGAGTAACTCAGCGGGTCAGGCAGCATCAGGAGTTACGCCAGCACTCTGTGCAGTGAGAACTGCTAGAAATCCGAGGGCTAATGACAAAAATGTTTATTAATTAATTAATTAAAATTAATTTTCGGTCAGCACTTAAATGATTTTTATCAAAGCCGAATTGTTTTTCCATTGATGGATTCCAGCAGGCGCGAATAACGCATCAACTTAAGATGAAACCTGATGGAAAAGATATTTTGAAAGAAAAGAATATTGATGTCAGTAAATGCTTTATCCAGGCAAAAATGCATCTTTCATGAGCAAGATGAAAGGATTCCAAAGTCCCATGCCAAATGCTTCTTTTTATTTGATTCGTACATCTGCATTTAGTTGCTTTATAAATTCAGAACAGCCTCCCAAGAGCATTCTGATCTTTGCATGCAAAAAAAACAAAACACTGCCATCTTTACAAATGTAAATGATCGGAGATTCAGAACCAGGGGCCGATGTTCCAGAACCCGGGGCCACAGTCTTAGAATAAAGGGGAGGCCATTTAAGACTGAGGCGAGAAAAAAAGTTTTCACCCAGAGAGTTGTGAATTTATGGAATTCCCTGCCATAGAGGGCAGTGGAGGCCAAGTCACTGGATGGATTTAAGAGAGAGTTAGATAGAGCTCCAGGGGCTGATGGAATCAAGGGATATGGGGAGAAGGCAGGCACGGGTTATTGATTGGGGACGATCAGCCATGATCACAATGAATGGCGGAACTGGCTCGAAGGGCCGAATGGCCTCCTCCTGCACTTATTTTCTATGTTTCTATGTTTCTATGGTTTGGGCCTGGTCTCTACCCGTAACGTCGCCTATTTCCTTCGCTCCACAGATGCTGCCTCACCCGCTGAGTTTCGCCAGCATTTTTGTCTACCGAAGATTTGGGCCTGTGCTGATAAGTGATAGGAGCAGAATTAGGCCATTCGGCCCATCATGTCTACTCCGCCATTCAATCATAGAAACATAGAAAATAGGTGCAGAAGTAGGCCATTCGGCCCTTCGATCCTGCACCGCCATTCAATATGATTGTGGCTGATCATCCAACTCAGTATCCTGTACCTGCATTCTCTCCATACCCCCTGATCCCTTTAGCCACAAGGGCCACATCTAACTCCCTCGAAAATATAGCCAATGAACTGGCCTCAACTACCTTCTGTGGCAGAGAATTCCACAGATTCACCACTTTCTGTGTGAAAAAATCATGGCTGATCTCTCTCTGCCTCCTAACACCATTCTCCTGCCTTCCCTCCGTAACCCCTGATGCCCGTAGTAATGAAGAATCTGTCAATCTCCACCTTAAAAATATCCATTGACTTGGCCTCCACAGCCGTCTGTGGCAATTAATTCCGCAGATTCACAGAAGTAAATTCTTCCTCATCTCCTTCCTAAAGGTACGTCCTTTCATTCCGAGGCTGTGCCCTCTAGTCCTAGACTCTCCCACCAGTGGAAACATCCTCTCCACATCCACTCTACCCAGGCCTTTCACTATTCGGCAAGTTTCAAGTAGGTCCCCCCCCCCCCTCCCACACAATAGATGTGGATCTATTGTGCCATAGAAAGCATTTTATCGGGATGCATCACAGCACGGTTTGGGAACAGCTCCATCCAAGACCCGCACAAAATTGCAGCAAATTGTGGACGCAGCCCAGACCATCGCACAAACCAACCTCCCTTCCATTGACTCCATCTCCCATCGGGCAAAAGGTACAGAAGTGTGGAAACGCACACCTCCAGATTCAGGGACAGTTTCTTCCCAGCTGTTATCAGGCAACTGAACCGTCCTATCACCAACCTGCGGCACGGTGACACAGCGGTAGAGTTGCTGCCTTACAGCACTTACGGCACCAGAGACATGGGTTCAATCCTGGCTACGGGTGCCGTCTGCATGGAGTTTGAACGTTCTCCCTTGCGTGGTCTTTCTCCGAGAACTTTGGTTCCAAAGATGTACAGGTTTGTAGGTTAATTGGCTTGGTATAAATGTAAAAATTGTCCGTAGTGTGTGTAGGATAGTGTTGATGTGCGGGGATTACTGGTTAGTGTGGACTCGGTGGGCCGAAGGGCCTGCTTCATCACCGTATCTTTAAAAACCAAAACAAAAACTAGAGAGTGGTTCTGAACTCCCGCCCACCTCATTGGAGACCTGTGACTATATTTAATCGGAATTCAATATTATGGAGAATCTTATGGGCCTGTCCCACTTAGGCGACACACGCACGCACACAAACATTCACGCACGCACACACACACACGCACACACACACACGCACACACACACACGCACACACACACACGCACACACACACACGCACACACACACACGCACGCACATACACACACACACTTCACCCACCACACCGCACACACACACACACACACCACACACACGCACGCACATACACACACCACACTCACACCCCACTCACCCACACACACCACACAACACACGCACCTACCACACCACACACTCACTCACACGCACACACACACACACACACGCGCACACACACACGCACACACACACACGCACACACACACAAATACACACGCACACACACAAATACACGCGCACACACACAGACACACGCACACACACACATACACATACACACGCACAAACACACACACACACACAATCACACACACTCACGCACATGGGGGGTAGAAGGGGGGAGGAGGAGTGGAGACAACTTTTAAGACGCCAGAGATACGCGGCTGTGAAGCTCGGCGGATATTTAACATTACCGGTCGGTTATCCTTGGTTCTGAAAACTACTGCTTACCTTTTTTTTCCCCATTGAGCCAATGAAATTCACCGGTCAGCACCGGCTACAATTTACGAGAACCTCCGCGAACCTTCGACCACCTGGCAACCTACAAGGACCTCCTGGTGACCCAGTTATGGCTCGAAAATTCTCGCTACTCTCCATGGCAGCTTCATTCTAGTCGCCGGTAATGTTTCAACACGTTGAAAAATTCTCGGCGATTATAATGAGGCTGCGACTAGTTCCCAGAATGCGGGAACTCCTCATGAAGGCAACTCCCCGGTAACCACCCGCGAACATGACAATAGATAATAGGTGCAGGAGTAGGCCATTCGGCCCTTCGAGCCTGCACCACCATTCAATGTGATCATAGTTGATCATCCCCAATCAGTACCCCGTTCCTCCCTTCTCCCCATATCCCCTGACTCCGCTATCTTTAAGAGCCCTATCAAGCTCTCTCTTGAAAGTATCCACAGAACCGGCCTCCACCGCCCTCTGAGGCAGAGAATTCCACAGACTCACCACTCTCTGTGTGAAAAAGTGTTTCATATCTGTTCTAAATGACTTACCCCTTATTCTTAAACTGTGGCCCCTGGTTCTGGACTCCCGCAACATCGGGAACATGTTTCCTGCCTCTAGCCTGTCCAAACCCTTAATAATCTTATTATGTTTCAATAAGATATCCTCTCATCCTTCTAAATTCCAGAGTATACAAGCCCAGCCGCTCCATTCTCTCAGCATATGACAGTCCCGCCATCCCGGGAATTAACCTGGTGAACCTACGCTGCACTACCTCAATAGCAAGAATGTCCTTCCTCAAATTAGGGGACCAAAACTGCACACAATACTCCAGGTGTGGTCTCACTGGGGCTCTGTACAGCTGCAGAAGGACCTCTTTGCTCCTATACCCAACCATGTGGCGACTGCATAGTCTTCTGCAGTCGCCTAAAAAGTTGCCTAAGTGGGACAGGCCCATTGGAGTGATATAGCGTGGAAACAAGCCCTTCGGGCCAACTTGCCCACACCGACCAACATGTCCCCGCAACACTAGGCCCACATGCCCGCGTTAGGCCCATATCCCTCTTAACATGTCTTATCTATGTGCCCATTTAATAGCTTCTTAAACTTTGCACTAATTGGGAAGTTAATTTTTTAATTTAGTTTAGTTTCCAGATACAGTGTGGAAACAGGCCCTTCAGCCCACCAAGTCCACGCCGACCAGCGATCCCCACACACTTGCCTTGAACTAAATGTTATATTTACCTGTGCATGGAACTTGATTTGATTGTAATCGTGTCTAGTCTACTCTATGAATAGATAACACACAGACAAAAACTTTTCACTGCACTCAACTAAACTACATCTCACCCATTCTCTCTCTTGTAAAGAATTCCCTCCCCCCACCCCCCCCCCCCCTCCCCCCCATAGTTCCCAGCGAGGAACCGCCACTTCACCCACTGTCTGAGCTCAAAGCTCAAAGGAAGGCGTTCCGGTGAGTCTCGAGTCAAGAACGTTTCATTGTCATCTGTGCAATGAGGGGTTAGTTTGGTCCAGGAAAACTGCATGGTTTCTTATAGTATACCAGTGATCACCCGGTGCACTAGCACTTATCCCACACACACTAGGGACAATTTACAATTTACAGAAGCCAATTACCCTACAAACCCGCACGTCTTTGGAGCGTGAGAGGAAACCGGAGCGCCCGGAGAAAACCCTCGCAGGCCACGGGGAGAAACATGCAAACTCCGTACAGGCAGCACCCGTAGTCAGAATGGAACCCGCGGTCTCTTAGATAATAGACAATAGACAATAGGTGCAGGAGTAGGCCATTCGACCCTTTGAGCCAGCACCGCCATTCAATGTGATCATGGCTGATCATCCCCTATCAGTACCCCGTTCCTGCGAGTCCAGAACCAGGGGCCACAGTCTTAGAATAAAGGGGAGGCCATTTAAGACTGAGGTGAGAAAAAAACTTTTTCACCCAGAGAGTTGTGAATTTGTGGAATTCCCTGCCACAGAGGGCAGTGGAGGCCAAGTCACTGGGTGGATTTAAGAGAGAGTTAGATAGAGCCCTAGGGGCTGGTGGAATCAAGGGATATGGGGAGAAGGCAGGCACGGGTTGTTGATTGGGGACGATCAGCCATCATCGCAATGCATGGCGATGCTGGCTCGAAGGGCCGAATGGCCTCCTCCTGCACCTATTTTCTATGTTTCTATGTTTCTATGCCTTAAATATATCCACTGACTTGGCCAAGAATTCCACAGATTCACCACCCAGAGTCATTAAGTCATACAGCGTGGAAACAGGCCCTTCGGCCCAACTTGCCCACACCGACCAACTATGCCCCATCTATACTAGTCCATTGACCTGGACAGATTCACCACCCTCTGACAAAGAGAATTCTCCTCATCTCCTTCCTAAAAGAAGATCCTTTAATTCTGTGGCTGTGACCTCTGGTCCTAGACTCTCCCACCAGTGGAAACATCCTCCCCACGTCCACTCTATCCCTGCATCTAGCATGTACCAGCCGGCTAATCAGCCCTCTCTCACGACAGCCCAGACGGTGATGTGTCTGTGTTCTGCCTCAGGGCAAAGCCTGGCCCTAGACGTGGCTCACTGTGGAGACATCCGGCGTCTGAGATCACCCTGTACACTAGCATCATCCTAATAAGTAATATTACTAGGGTTGGAGTTGGGTATGTATCCTACACACACTAGGGACAATTTACACTTATACCAAAGCCAATTCACCTACAAACCTGCAAGTTTTTGGAGTGTGAGAGGAAACCAGAGCACCCGGAGAAAACCCACGCAGGTCACGGGGGGGAAAGGACAAAACTCCGTACACACACTGCCGCACCGGGAGCGCCTTTACCACCTCAGGCAGCTGAGGAAATTCAGTCTCTCTGAGGATCCTTCAGTGCTTCTACTCTGGGGCTGTAGAAAGCATCTTGTCCGGCAACATCTCGATCTGGTTCGGCAACAGCTCTGCCCAGGACAGGAAGGCTCTGCAGAGAGTAGTGCGTTCGGCCGAACGCACTATGGGAACTACACTCACCCCCCCTGCAGGACCTATACACCAGGAGGTGCAGATCCAGAGCCAGCAACATTATGGGGGACCCCTACCATCCCAGCAACGGACTGTTCCAGCTGCAACGGTCAGGCAAACGCCTCCGCTGTCACGCTGCGAAAACAGAGAGGATGAGACGGAGTTTCTTCCCACAGGCCGTCAGGACTGTAAACTCCGATCTCACCAGGGACTCATTTACTGCTGTGACCTGTCTTTTTTTTCTAACATGTAAATACTCGTCCCGCTCTGTTCTATTCTGGTCTGTTGTTTTTTGCACAGTCCACAGGCATGGCCACTTTCATTTCACTGCACATCTTGTATGTGTATGTGAGAAATAAAGTTGTCTTGACTTGACTTGAGACAGCACCCGTGGTCAGGATCGAACCTGGGTCTCTGGCGCTGAGAGGCAGCAACTCTACCGTGCCGGCCTACTTGATATTCTTACTTGCGGCAGCACAACAGACCCAACTGAACCCACTACTCATAGGTAACTACCATCTACCTCATTGGAGACCTTCGGACTATCTTTAATCGGACTTTACCTTGCACTAAACGTTATTCCCTTTATCCTGTATCTGTACACTGTTGACGACTCGATTGTAATCATGTATAGTCTTTGCGCTGACTGGTTAGGTGGCAACAAAAAAGCTTTTCACTGTACCTCGATACATGTGACAATAAACAAAACTAACAAAACATACAACAAATAAATTATTCACCCGAATATTATTAATAAAAAGCCCTAGGTCCTTAAAGCAAACAAAGAGAGTGCATAATTTAAATGTAGAAACAAGGAACTGCAGTAGCTGGTTCACAAAAAAAGACACAGAGTGCTGGAGTAACTCAGTGGGTCAGGCAGCATCTGTGGAGAACATGGATAGGCGACGTTTCACAGAGTGCTGGAGTTACTCAGCGGGTCAGGCAGCATCTGTGGAGAACATGGATAGGTGACATTTCACAGAGTGTTGGAGTAACTCAGCAGGTCAGGTCAGAATTGCTGCCTTACAGCCCCAGAGACCAGGTTCGATCCCGACTACGGGTGCTGTCTGTACGGACTTTGTACGTTCTCCCCGTGACCTGCGTGGGTTTTCTCCGGGTGCTCCGGTTTCCTCCCACACTCCAAAGACTTGCAGGTCTGTCGGTTACTTGGCTTTAGTAGAACATGTGAAATATCCCTAGTGTGTGTGGGATGGCGTTAGTGTACGAGGGTGATCGCTGGTCGGCGCGGAACCCGGCGGGCCGATGGGCCAGTTTCCGTGGTGTATTCTCTCAACCAATCTAAACTAAAACCTGAATTCTGAAGAAGAGTTTCGACCCGAAACGTTGCCTATTCCCTTCGCTCCATAGATGCTGCCTCACCCGCTGAGTTTCTCCAACATTTTTGTCTACCCTAAACTAAAACCCATCGCTGGGTGTGAGGTTAAATGTGGGTCGAGCCGGGACAGAGGAACAGAATTCCACCCATTATGGACATCTGTGGCCCAGCTGCATTTTTACAACCACCCTCCTCTGATTTGGAAATGAAAACAGATGTCTTTTTAAATTGGTTGAATTTAAGTCCTTCCGCTGTTGCTGTAGTCGTTTCGGGAATGTGACCCTTGGACCAAGAACCTCCTATGGCAGCAGTTACTGGCCCCGTACAGACCAGCAAAGGGCCTGTCCCAATTACGCGTTATTTTTCGGCGACTTGCCGGATACCCGCCATGGTCGCAGCTGGTGGCCGAAAATTTTCAACATGTTAAAAATCCAGCGGCGCCCAGAAAAAGGTACGTCTCTTTGGGTGTCGACATGTCTCGGGGTGACGACGGTATGGTTGTGAGTAGCCGCCCAAAAGAGTCGTGCCTTTTTCTGGGCGCCGCTGGATTTTCAACATTTTGAACATTTACGGCGGTACCTACTGCGACTCTTGACGGGTGCCGGCAAATCGGCGGGAAAAAGGCACGCAAGTGGGACAGGCCCCATTAACACAACTAACTGTTTTAGAAGGAACTGCAGATGCTGGAAGATCGAAGGTACACAAAAAAGCTGGAGAAACTCAGCGGGTGCAGCAGCAGCATCTATGGAGCGAAGGAAATAGGCGACGTTTCGGGCCGAAACCCTTCTTCAGACCGATCGGTGGTGGGGGGGCGGGGAGAAGAAAGGAAAAAGGAGGAGGAGCCCGAAGGCTGGGGGATGGGAGGAGACAGCAGGAGGGCTGAGGAAGGCGAGGAGATAGCAAGGGCTAACAAAATTGGGAGAATTCAATGTTCATGCCCGCAGGATGCAGAGTCCCCAGGCGGAATATGAGGTGCTGTTCCTCCAATTTCTGGTGTTGCTCGCTCTGGCCATGGAGGAGACCCAGGACAGAGAGGTCGGATTCGGAATGGGAGGGGGAGTTGAAGTTCAACACTTCAACTCCTTTTTCCTTTCTTCTCCCCCCCCCCCCCCCCCCCCCCCCCCCAACACAACTAACTGTTTGTTTCAAGCGATACAGCTCGGAAACAGGCACTTCGGACCACCAGTGATCGCCCGTTCACACTAGTTCTACACTATCCCACTCTCTCATCCACTCCCCGCACACACTAGGAACAATTTTCAGAGGGTCGATTAGCCTACAAACCCCTGCACGTCTTCGGGACGTGGGAGGAAACCGGAGCATCCGGAGGAAACCCACGCGGTCACGGGAAGAACGTACAAACTCCACACTGACAGTTTCTTCCCAGCAGTTATCAGGCAACTGAACCATCCTACCAGAACCGGAGAGCAGTCCTGAACTACTATCTACCTCATAGGAGACCCTCGGACTATCCTTGATTGAATTTTATTGGACATTATCTTGCACGAAACGTTATTCACGCTGTTCCCTTTATCCTGTATCTGTACACTGTGGACGGCTCGATTGTAATCATGTATATTCTTTGACTGGATAGCACGCAACAAAAGCTTTTCACGGTACCTCGATACACGTGACTATAATAAACTAAGCTAGACATGGCGGCACGGTGGCGTAGCGGTAGAGTTGATGCCTTACTGCGCTGGCCGCGCCGGAGACCCGGGTTCGATCCCGACTACGGGTGCTTGTCTGTAGGAAGTTTGTACGTTCTCCCCGAGACCTGCCTGGGTTTTCTCCGAGATCTTCGGTTTCCTCCCACACTCCAAAGACGTGCAGGTTTGTAGGTTAATCGGCTTGGTGTATGTGTAAAAAACTGTCCCCAGTGTGTGCAGTATGGTGTCAATGTGCGGGGATCATTTTCAGCGGGCCAAAAAGGCCCCGTTTCCACGCTGTATCCCTAAGTACCCGAAGTTGGAATCGAACTGGGATCTCTGGCGCTGTGAGGCAGCGGCTCTACCCACTGCACCACTGTGCCATCCAGGGTATCAGCATGCCTTATTCACAGATGACTACAAAACACTGGTGGAAAGCTGGGTAGCTCCTGTTGTACAGATTCGGGGGAGAAAAACTCAAATGATGCCGGACACATAATAATAATAATGGATGGGATTTATATAGCGCCTTTCTAATACTCAAGGCGCTTTACATCGCATTATTCATTCACTCCTCAGTCACACTCGGTGGTGGTAAGCTACGCCTGTAGCCACAGCTGCCCTGGGGCAGACTGACGGAAGCGTGGCTGCCAATCTGCGCCTACGGCCCCTCCGACCACCACCAATCACTCACACACATTCACACATATTCACACACAGGCAAAGGTGGGTGAAGTGTCTTGCCCAAGGACACAACGACAGTATGCACTCCAAGCGGGATCCGAACCGGCTACCTTCCAGTTGCCAGCCGAACACTTAGCCCATTGTGCCATCTGTCGTCCCAAAATGTGTGCACAGTGAATCGCTGCAGGTCGAGGGAAGACCCGATGGAAGGCCATAACATTACGAGTGGCATTGATAGGGTAGACAGTCAGAACCTTTTACCCCAGGGTGGAAATATCCACCACTAGAGGGCGCAGCTTTAAGGTGAGAGGGGCAAAGTTTAAAGGAGATGTGCGGGGCAGGTTTTTTTTACACAGAGGATGGTGGGTGGAGGCTCAGGACAGAGAGGTCGGATTCGGAATGGGAGGGGGAGTTGAAGTGCTGAGCCACCGGGAGATCAGGTTGGTTAATGCGGACCGAGCGGAGGCGTTGGGCGAAACGATCGCCAAGCCTGCGCATGGTCTCACTGATGTAGATCAGCTGACACCTAGAGCAGCGGATGCAATAGATGAGGTTGGAGGAGGTGCAGGTGAACCTCTGCCGCAGCTGGAACGACTGCTTGGCTTCATTCCGATTTTTTCCTGAAGTATTCATTGAACTTCTCTTGGCGAAACCAGCAGTTTGATGGATTATAATTTTGCAAAGAAATTGATTTTAGGTCGAGATGTCGTCCGGATACTTAACATTTCTGAATGACCCTCTCACACGCTGTGTTAATAGCAAGAGCTACGATTGCAATCTGAAACCTGCCCCTCCAACCTGCAGTTTTCTTAAATCTATCAAACTGTCGCAAGCTTAATCAATCAACCTCCTTGTGCAATGGCATTTCATAAAGTCAGCGTCTTCCCAATCTGCCACTCATCAATATTCATCAATACCAATATTCATCACCATAATAGACTCACTCCCATGTCATAGAAAAACGCTCAAAAAACACAGATGGATAGTGATGCTTCACAGAGTGCTGGAGTAACTCAGCGGGTCAGGCAGCATCTGTGGAGAACATGGATAGGTGACGTTTCACAGAGTGCTGGAGTAACTCAGCGGGTCAGGCAGCATCTGTGGAGAACATGGATAGGTGACGTTTCACAGAGTGCTGGAGTAACTCAGCGGGTCAGGCAGCATCTGTGGAGAACATGGATAGGTGACGTTTCACAGAGTGCTGGAGTAACTCAGCGGGTCAGGCAGCATCTGTGGAGAACATGGTCGGGACCCGTCTTCAGACAGTCTCCAGAGTCTGAGGAAGGGTCTCGACCCAAAACATCACCCATCCTTTTCCTCCACAGATGCTGCCTGACCCGCTGAGTTACCCCAGCATTTTGTGTTTATCTTTGGTATAAACCAGCATTTGCAGTTTACTAATTATTTACCTGTCTGAAGAAGGGTCCCGACCAGAAACGCCACCTCGCAGGTTCTCCAAATCTCCTCTGATTCATGTCCCTCCATTCCCTGCATATCCATGTGCCGATCCAAAAGCCCCTTAAACACCACTATCGTATCTGCCTCCACCACCACCCCTGGCAGCGCGTTCCAGGCACCCACCACCCTCTGTGTAAAAAAAACCTGCCCCGCACATCTCCTTTAAACTTTGCCCCTCTCACCTTAAAGCTGCACCCTCTAGTGGTGGACATTTCCACTCTGGGGGAAAAGGTTCTGACTGTCTACCCTATCTACGCCTCTCATAACGTTCTACACTTCTATCGGGTCTCCCCTCAACCTCTGACATTCCAGAGAAAACAATCCCAAGTCTGTCCAACCTCTCCCTGTGGCTGAAACCCTCTAATCCAGGCATCATTGAAATTTACCGATTAGTAATAATAATAATAATATGCCCCACATGCTTCCTGTAATGGGGGCGACCAGAACTGCACGCAATACTCCAGATGCGGAAATCCTTTTCACCTGTGAGAAAACACTTTTTCTCACAGAGAGTGGTGAGTCTGTGGAATTCTCTGCCTCAGAGGGCGGTGGAGGAAGGTTCTCTGGATGCTTTCATGAGAGAGCTAGATAGGGCTCTTAAAGATAGCGGAGTCAGGGGATATGGGGAGAAGGCAGGAACGGGGTACTGATTGGGGATGATCAGCCATGATCACATTGAATGGCGGTAGACCTGCATGGGAAGGTAGACGCTCCCGCCCCCACGAGTCTCGGGCAGATGGGGCTCGTCAGCCTAGGAAGGCAGTCCATCTAGGAGAGGGGAAACTCTGATTTAAAACCTCCACTGCCTTGTGGCCATATCCAGTCATGGAAAAGGCTACAAGAGTAAACCTCAAGAAGTCGGAGCCCCTAAGGCAGTTCGTCGTTGTCTACAACCTCGCTCTGGCAGCTCCTGCGACGGCGCTGGTGCCAAACTGTAACGGCCCTGCTGTTCCTTTGGATCGATCAGCGACGTGGAGAGGGGGGGCGTGCTGCATGGGCAACAGCCTGTCCTCCATATGACATCGCCCAGGCTTGCATCCGACCACACATCACCCATGGTCAGTCAATGACCAAGGGAGGCCCACTACTTTGCTGGCTCGAAGGGCTGAATGGCCTCCTCCTGCTACTATTTTCTATGTTGTGTTATGTTTCTATGCTTCCTGATCAAATGTCATGGAATTTTAGCCCTTGTTATAAATGCCCCAACCTATGGAGCCAAGCGTACCGCACGCCTTGTGCCCCATTCTCTCTACATTTGTTGCCACTTTCAGGGAGTTATGGACCCCAACATCCCTCTGTAAGGTCATAAGGACATGTGATAGGAGCAGAATTGTGCCATTCGGCCCATCAAGTCTACTCCGCCATTCAATCACGGCTGATCTATCTCTCCCTCCCTCCCAACCTCATTCTCCTGCCTTCTCCCCATAACCCTTGACACCCGTACTAATCAAGAATCTATCTATCGGGTCTGAAGAAGGGTTTCGACCCGAAACCTTGCCTATTTCCTTCACTCCATAGATGCTGCCTCACCCTCCAGCATTTTTGTCTACCTTCAATTTTCCAGCACCTGCAGTTCCTTCTTAAACAAGAATCTATCTATCTGTGCCTTAAAAAATATCCACTGACTTGGCCTCCGCAGCCGTCTGTGGCAGAGAATTCCACAGATTCACCACCCCCTGACTGAAGAAATTCCTCCTCATCTCCTTCCTAATAGAATGTCCGTTAATTCTGAGGCTGTGACCTCTAGTCCTAGACTCTCCCACTAGTGGAAACATCCTCTCCACATCCACCCTATCCGGGCCTTTCACTATTCTGTAAGTTTCAATGAGGTCCCTTCCCCCTCATCCTTCTAAACTCCAGCGAGTACAGGCCCAGTGCCGTCAAACGCTCATCATACATTAACCCACTTGGGATCATTCTTGTACATCAATACTGTTAAAGATCTAGCCATTAGGTGTATACTTCCCCCTTACATTTAACGCTCACTTGCTTGCCTATATCTGTACACTGTAGACGGCCTGATTGTAATCAAGTGTTGTCTTTCCGCTGACTGGTTAGCACGCAACAAAAAGCTTTTCACTGTACCTTGGTACACGTGACAATAATCTAAATCTAATCAAGACTAAACTGACCTCCGCTCAGTCCGCCTTAACCGACCTGATCTCCGGGTTGCCCAGCTCTTCAACTCCCCCTCCCATTCCCAATCTGACCTTTCTGTCCTGGGCCCCCTCCATTGTCAGAGTGAGGCCCAAGGAACAGCACCTCATATATCCCTTGGGTAGTTTACACCCCAGCGGTATGAACATTGACTTCTCCAACTTCAAGTAACCCTGGCAAGCCCTCTCTCTTCATCCCTCCCCCACCCTCATTCTCCAACTAGTTTCACTGTCCGCCTGATTAAATATTACAATAGACAATAGACAATAGGTGCAGGAGTAGGCCATTCGGCCCTTTGAGCCAGCACCGCCATTCAATGTGATCATGGCTGATCATCCCCAATGAGTGCCCCGTTCCTGCCTTCTCCCCATATCCCCTTCTCCCCAGAGCCCTATCTAGCTCTCTCTTGAAAGCATCCAGTGAACCGGCCTCCACCACCCTCTGAGGCAGAGAATTCCACAGACTCACAACTCTCTGTGAGAAAAAGTGTTTCCTCGTCTCCGTTCTAAACGGCTTGCTACTTATTCTTAAACTGTGGCCCCTGGTTCTGGACTCCCCCAACATCAGGAACATGTTTCCTGCCTCTAGCGTGTCCAAACCCTTAACAATCTTATTTATTTAAATAAGATACCCTCTCATCCTTCTAAACTCCAGAGTATACAAACCCAGCCGCTCCATTCTCTCAGCATATGACAGTCCCGCCATCCTGGGAATTAACTTTGTAAACCTACGCTGCACTCCCTCAATAGCAAGAATGTCCTTCCTCAAATTAGGAGACCGAAACTGCACACAATACTCCAGGTGTGGTCTCACTAGGGCCCTGTACAACTGCAGAAGGACCTCTTTGCTCCTATACTCGACTCCTCTTGTTATAAAGGCCATCATGCCATTCGCTTTCTTCACTGCCTGCTGTACCTGCATGCTTACTTTCATTGACTGATGTACAAGGACCCCCAGATCCCATTGTAATGGAGAGAAGGCAGGTACAGGATACTGAGTTGGATGATCAGCCATGATCATATTGAATGGTGGTGCAGGCTCGAAGGGCCGAATAGCCTACTCCTGCACCTATTTTCTATGTTTCTATGTTTCTATTAAAGGCAACTAAGCTCCAGCGATAGCTGTAACGTTGATGACAATCGGCAGTAACTACCTTGCAGGCTGGGAGGTGATCTGGGCGTCAGGCCAAAGTACTGGAAGTCTGGGACGGGATTCTCCTCATCGTTGTTGTTGTTGGAGGGGGTGGCGCTCCGACCCACGTGAGACACCACGGGCCTGCTCCTGGGGGCGTTGTCCCCGCCTACGTCCGACATCTCCTCGCTGCAAACCTGCCGGGACACAAAGTGAACGCCGTCAAAGATCACGGCAAAATAGCACGCCCTGGGGGGGGGGCCACTCGGAGGTTGGGTGGTCACCTAGAGACCCCTAGTCCACTAACTGTCAAACAGCGTAAACCAGCTTAAACCAGCGTAAATAGCGTAAACCAGGGTAAACCAGTGTAAACCGGCGTAAACTAGCGTAAACCAGGGTAAACTAGCGTAAACTAGCGTAAATCAGGGTAAATCTTCAATCTACATATAGATTGGGTGAATCAAATTGGCAGGGGTGCTGAGGAAGAGGATTTCTCGGAATGTATGCGTGATAGTTATTTAAATCAACATGTAGAGGAACCAACGAGAGAGCAGGCTATTTTAGACTGGGTATTGAGTAATGAGGAAGGGTTAGTTAGCAGTCTTGTTGTACGTGCCCCCTTGGGCAAGAGTGACCATAATATGGTTGAGTTCTTCATTAGGATGGAGAGTGACATTGTTAATTCAGAAACAATGGTTCTGAACTTAAAGAAAGGTAACTTTGAGGGTATGAGACGTGAATTGGCCAAGATTGACTGGCAATTAATTCTAAAAGGGTTGACGGTGGATATGCAATGGAAGACATTTAAAGACTGCATGGATGAACTACAAAAATTGTTCATCCCAGTTTGGAAAAATAATAAATCAGGGAAGGTAGTGCATCCGTGGATAACAAGGGAAATCAGGGATAGTATCAAAGCGAAGGATGATGCGTACAAATTAGCCAGAAAAAGCAGCATACCAGAGGACTGGGGGAAATTCAGAGACCAGCAGAGGAGGACAAAGGGCTTAATTAGGAAAGGAAAAATCGATTATGAAAGAAAACTGGCAGGGAACATAAAAACTGACTGCAAAAGTTTTTATAGATATGTGAAAAGAAAGAGATTAGTTAAAACAAATGTAGGTCCCTTGCAGTCAGAAACAGGTGAGTTGATCATGGGGAACAAGGATATGGCGGACCAATTGAATAACTACTTTGGTTCCGTCTTCACTAAGGAAGACATAAATAATCTGCCGGAAATAGCAAGGGACCGCGGGTCAAAGGAGTTGGAGGAATTGAGTGAAATCCAGGTTAGTCGGGAAGTGGTGTTGGGTAAATTGAATGAATTAAAGGCCGATAAATCCCCAGGGCCAGATAGGCTGCATCCCAGAGTACTTAAGGAAGTAGCTCCAGAAATAGTGGATGCATTAGTAATAATCTTTCAAAACTCTTTAGATTCTGGAGTAGTTCCTGAGGATTGGCGGGTAGCAAACGTAACCCCACTTTTTAAGAAGGGAGGGAGAGAGAAAACGGGGAATTACAGACCAGTTAGTCTAACATCGGTAGTGGGGAAACTGCTAGAGTCAGTTATTAAAGATGGGATAGCAGCACATTTGGAAAGTGGTGAAATCATTGGACAAAGTCAGCATGGATTTACGAAAGGTAAATCATGTCTAACGAATCTTATAGAATTTTTCGAGGATGTAACTAGTAGCGTGGATAGGGGAGAACCAGTGGATGTGGTGTATCTAGACATCCAGAAGGCTTTTGACAAGGTCCCACATAAGAGATTAGTATACAAACTTAAAGCACACGGCATTGGGGGTTCAGTATTGATGTGGATAGAGAACTGGCTGGCAAACAGGAAACAAAGAGTAGGAGTAAATGAGTCCTTTTCACAATGGCAGGCAGTGACTAGTGGGGTACCGCAAGGCTCAGTGCTGGGACCCCAGCTATTTACAATATATATTAATGATCTGGATGAGGGAATTGAAGGCAATATCTCCAAGTTTGCGGATGACACTAAGCTGGGGGGCAGTGTTAGCTGTGAGGAGGATGCTAGGAGACTGCAAGGTGACTTGGATAGGCTGGGTGAGTGGGCAAATGTTTGGCAGATGCAGTATAATGTGGATAAATGTGAGGTTATCCATTTTGGTGGCAAAAACAGGAAAGCAGACTATTATCTAAATGGTGGCCGATTAGGAAAAGGGGAGATGCAGCGAGACCTGGGTGTCATGGTACACCAGTCATTGAAAGTGGGCATGCAGGTGCAGCAGGCAGTGAAGAAAGCGAATGGTATGTTAGCTTTCATAGCAAAAGGATTTGAGTATAGGAGCAGGGAGGTTCTACTGCAGTTGTACAGGGTCTTGGTGAGACCACACCTGGAGTATTGCGTACAGTTTTGGTCTCCAAATCTGAGGAAGGACATTATTGCCATAGAGGGAGTGCAGAGAAGGTTCACCAGACTGATTCCTGGGATGTCAGGACTGTCTTATGAAGAAAGACTGGATAGACTTGGTTTATACTCTCTAGAATTTAGGAGATTGAGAGGGGATCTTATAGAAACTTACAAAATTCTTAAGGGGTTTGACAGGCTAGATGCAGGAAGATTGTTCCCGATGTTGGGGAAGTCCAGGACAAGGGGTCACAGCTTAAGGATAAGGGGGAAATCCTTTAAAACCGAGATGAGAAAAACTTTTTTCACACAGAGAGTGGTGAATCTCTGGAACTCTCTGCCACAGAGGGTAGTTGAGGCCAGTTCATTGGCTATATTTAAGAGGGAGTTAGATGTGGCCCTTGTGGCTAAGGGGATCAGAGGGTATGGAGAGAAGGCAGGTACGTGATACTGAGTTGGATGAACAGCCATGATCATATTGAATGGCGGTGCAGGCTCGAAGGGCCGAATGGCCTACTCCTGCACCTAATTTCTATGGTTCTATCTATGTTTCTATGTAAACCAGTGTAAACCGACGTAAACTAGCATAAACCAGGGTAAACCAGTGTAAACCAGCGTAAACTAGCGTAAACCAGGGTAAACCAGTGTAAACTAGCATAAACCAGGGTAAACCAGTGTAAACCAGCATAAACCAGGGTAAACCAGGGTAAACCAGCGTAAACCAGGGTAAACTAGTGTAAACCAGGGTAAACCGGCATAAACTGGCTTAACTAGGGTAAACCAGCGTAAACCAGCATAAAACTGTGTCTGCACTTCCTCTCCACACACCTCGTCCGCTCCACTGCGAAATCTTGTCAAGATATGTAATTTAAAGTTCTTCTCTCTCTGACGAGAGTCCAGCAAAAGCTGTGTGGCAGTGTGAACTGTGAGGAGGATGCTATGAGAATGCAGGGTGACTTGGACAGGTTGGGGGAGTGGGCAGATGCATGGCAGATGAAGTTTAATGCGGATAAATGTGAGGTTATCCACTTTGGTATAAAAAACAGGAAAGCAGATTATTATCTAAACGGTGTCAAGTTGGGAAAAGGGGAAGTACAACGGGATCTGAGGGTCCTTGTTCATCAGTCAATGAGAGTAGGCATGCAAGTACAGCAGGCAGTAAATAAAGCGAATGGCATGTTGGCCTTCATAACAAGAGGAGTTGAGTATAGGAGCAAAGAGGTCCTTCTGCAGTTGGCGGTGCTGGCTCAAAGGGCACCTCTCTCCAGAGATGTTGCCTGACCGGCTGAGTTACTCCAGCACTTTGTGTCTATCTTTGGAGCATTGCCGTTCAGTTTTCTGTCGGCCAGCTAAAGGAAGGATGTCGTCGAGCTGGAAAGGGTGCATCAACGATTTACGAGGATGTTGCCAGGACTCGAGGGCCTGAGCTACAGGGAGAGGTTGCAGGGGCAGGCTGGGACTTTATTCCATGGAGCACAGGAGGATGAGGGGGTGATCTTATAGAGGTGTGCAAAATCATGAGAGGAATAGATATGGTAATGTACAGAGTCTTTTATACGGAATAGGTGCACCAAGTGGGTTTAAGGTGAGGTGGGGGAAGGGGGGGCGCGGGAAAGATGTAACAGGATCCTGACAATAGACAATAGGTGCAGGAGTAGGCCATTCAGCCCTTCGAGCCAGCACCGCCATTCAATGTGATCATGGCTGATCATCCACAATCAGTACCCCGTTCCTGCCTTCTCCCCATATCCCTCGACTCCGCTATTTTTAAGAGCCCTTTCTAGCTCTCTCATGAAAGCATCCAGAGAATCGGCCTCCACCGCCCTCTGAGGTGGAGAATTCCACAGACTCACAACTCTGTGTGTGAAAAAGTGTTTCCTCATCTCCGTTCTAAAAGGCTTACCCCTTATTCTTAAACTGTGTGTGGTCCCTGGTTCTGGACTCCCCCAACATCGGGAACATGTTTCCTGCCTCTTGCGTGTCCTAAACCCTTAACAATCTTCTATATTTCAATAAGATCCCCTCTCGTCCTTCTAAACTCCAGAGTGCACAAGCCCAGCCGCTCCATTCTCATATCCTGAGGGGCAACTCGTTCACACAGAGGGTGGTGGGTGTATGGAACGAGCTGCCGGAGGAGGTCGTTGAGGCAGCTACCACAACAACATTGAATAGGTATTTGTACAGGTACATGTATAGGACAGGTTGAGAGGACGTGGGCCAAATGCAGGCAGGTGGGACTAGTGTAGTTGGGGCATGTTGGTTGGTCGGCATGGGTGAGCTGGGCCGAAGGGCCTGTTTCCATTTGGTGAAAACATTTGACATCATCTCCCTCCAACGAGTTACTTTCAACCTGTGTCCCTCTGGTTTGACAAGGAAAGATCATTCCTTAATTATTAATCCAACCTCATCTATTGCATCCGCTGCTCTAGGTGTCAGCTGATCAACATCGGTGAGACTGAGCCTAGGCTTGGCGATCGTTTTGCCCAACACCTCTGCTCGGTCCTCATTACCCAACCTGATCTCCCGGTGGCTCAGCACTTCAACTCCCCCTCCCATTCCCAATCTGGCCTTTCTGTCCTGGGCCTCCTCCATGGCCAGAGTGAGGACCACTGGAAACTGGAGGAGCAGCAACTCATATTCCGCTTGGGCAGTCTGCACCCTAGCGGCATAAACATTGACTTCTCCCACTTCCGATAGCCCTTGCTGTCTCCTTCCCTTCTCAGCTCTCCTTCAGTCCTCCTCTTCCTTTCTTCTTCCCCCCCCCCAACTCCACCGCACCCTACATCAGTCTGAAGAAGGGTTTCGGCCCGAAACATCGCCTATTTCCTTCGCTCCATAAATGCTGCCTCACCCGCTGAGTTTCTCCAGCATTTTAGTCCACCTTAATTATTCTATCTGAGTTCATTTGAATGTGGGAGAGTACAGCACAGGAACAGGCCCTTTGGCCCACAATGTCCATGCTGAACATGATGCCTAGACCAACCCTTATCCACCTGTACACAGTGCATGTCCCTCCAGTCCCTACCTTTCCAAAAGCCTCTTAAATAGTTTTAAACATCTGTTATTTTTCACCTCCGTCGCTGTTTAGAAAGAAAACATCAAAAGTAAAATAGTTTCTGATGCGTGCGTGCGTGCGTGCGAGCGTGGCCAATAGTTCCCAGTGCCCGAAACATTCTCGTAAATTCCTCAACAGCCTCGGCAATGCTTCCTGTAAATGTGGTGGCCAGATCCGTGCTCTGTGTTCAAGCTGTGGTCTAATCAACATCATAAGCAGAATGAGACTCAAAGCATAGAAGACAGAACAGTCCAGTGCCTCGGCAACGCCAGCAGCATCATCAAGGACCAGTCGCACCCCTGGCCACTCCCTCTTCTCCCCCCCTCTCCCATCGGGCAAGAGGTACAGAAGTGTGAAAACGCACACCTCCAGATTCAGAGACAGTTTCTTCCCAGCTGTTATCAGGCAACTGAACCATCCTACCACAACCAGAGAGCAGCCCTGAACTACTATCTACCTCATTGGTGACCCTCGGACTATCCTTGATCGGACTTTACTGGCTTTATCTTGCACTAAACGTTATTCCCTTTATCATGTATCTGTACACTGTGGACGGCTCGATTGTAATCATGTATTGTCTTTCCGCTGACTGGTTAGCGCGCAACAGAAGGCTTTTCACTGTACCTCGGAACACGTGGCAATAAACTGTGAATCTGTGGAATTCTCTGCCTCAGAGGGCGGTGGAGGCCGGTTCTCTGGATGCTTTCAAGAGAGAGCTAGATAGGGCTCTTAAAGGCAGCGGAGTCAGGGGATATGGGGAGAAGGCAGGAACTGATTGGGGATGATTAGCCATGATCACATTGAATGGCGGTGCTGGCTCGAAGGCCGATTGGCCTACTCCTGCACCTATTGTCTATAAACTGAAAGCAAAGAAAATTGCAAGGAATTGTGCCTCTCATCTTAAAGCTATGTCCTTGAGTATTTGATGATTCCACCCTGGGAAAAGGTTCTGACTGTCTACCCTATCTACGCCCTTCATCATTTTATCCAAAAGGCAATAGGTGCAGGAGTAGGCCATTCGGCCCTTCGAGCCAGCACCACCATTCAATGTGACCATGCCTGATCATCCCCAATCAGTACCCCGTTCCTGCCTTCTCCCCATATCCCCTGACTCCGCTATCTTTAAGAGCCCTATCTAGCTCTCTCTTGAAATTATCCATAGAACCTGCCTCCACCGCCCTCTGAGCCAGAGAATTCCACAGACTCACAACTCTCTGTGTGAAAAAGTGTTTCCTCATCTCCGTTCTAAATAGCTTACCCCTTTATTCTTAAACTGTGTGGCCCCTGGTTCTGGACTCCCCCCAACATCGGGAACATGTTTCCTGCCTCTAGCGTGTCCAAACCCTTAATAATCTTGTACGTTTCAATTAGAAACCCTCTCATCCTTCTGAACTCCAGAGTGTACAAGCCCAGCCGCTCCATTCTCTCAGCATATGACAGTCCCGCCATCCCGGGAATCAACCTTATAAACCTACACTGCACTCCCTCAATAGCAAGAATGTCCT
Organism: Amblyraja radiata; assembly: GCF_010909765.2. Taxonomy (NCBI): domain Eukaryota; kingdom Metazoa; phylum Chordata; class Chondrichthyes; order Rajiformes; family Rajidae; genus Amblyraja; species Amblyraja radiata. The sequence goes on along the minus strand of NC_045957.1, from coordinate 120,685,474 downwards.
TCCTCAAATTAGGGGACCAAAACTGCACTCTATCAGGTCTCCCCTCAAACTCCAGCTCCTTCACCTATTGTCTATTAAGTAGGTATATTCAGTTTAGATAGTACTTTGGCGTTCTTGGTCGAACGTTCAACCTGGTGTTATAGCAAGTATTTTGTGTTTTAATTGTAATTTAGAAACATAGAAAATAGGTGCAGGGGTAGGCCATTCGGCCCTTTGAGCCAGGAATAGGCCATTCGGCCCTTTGAGCCATTCAATATGATTATGGCTGATCATCCAGAATCAGTACCCCGTTCCTGCTTTCTCCCCATATCCCTTGATTCCGTTAGCCCTAAGAGCTAAATCTAACTCTCTCTTGAAAACATCCAGTGTATTGGCCTCCACTGCCTGCTGTGGCGGAGAACTCCACAGATTCACAACTCTCTGGGTGAAAAGGATTTTCCTCAACTCAGTCCTAAATGGCCGACCCCTTATTCTTAAACTGTGTGTGACCCCTGTCTCTGGACTCGCCCAACATCGGGAACATGTTTCCTGAATCTAGCCTGTCTAATCCTTTCCGAATTTTATAGGTTTCTATAAGATCTCCTCTCATCCTTCTAAATTCCAGTGAATACAAGCCAAGTCGGCCCATTCTTTCAGCATATGACAGTCCCGCCATCCCGGGAATTAACCTTGTAAACCTACGCTGGACTCCCTCAATAGCAAGAATGTCCTTCCTCAAATTAGGGGAGCAAAACTGCACTCTATCAGGTCTCCCCTCAATCTCCAACACTTTTATCCTCCAGATAAAATCACTCCATGGTCACTTGCTCTGTGAATCAACAAAACAGACTCAAGGGCAGAGGGAATATTCTTTGAAATACTGCAGCCGTTCTGAGCCAAAATTCTGACTCAAGTTTCAGCCCTCAAGGCAAACGGCAGCGAGGAGCCAGGTGTGATGAACTGCAGACACTGGAGATGTGGAGGGGGGGAACTGCAGATGCCGGCTTACACCAAACAAAGACACAGAGCGCTGGAGTAACTCAAGCGGGTCAGGCAGCATCTGTGGAGAACATGGATAGGTGACATTTCGGGTCAAGACCCTTCTTCAGACTGAGAGTCGAGGGAGAGGGAAACGAGAGATATAGATGGAGATGTAGAACAAATCAATGAAAGAGATGTTAAAAAAAAGTGGATGATCAAGGAGACAGGCCATTGTTAGCTGTGGGCTGGATGAAAACCAGTTACAGACAATGAGACTCAACAAGACAACATAGAAACTAGTACTACTAGGGTGGGGGACGGACACAGGGAGAGGGGGAGCATAGAAACATAGACATAGAAACATAGAAAATAGGTGCAGGAGTAGGCCATTCGGCCCTTTGAGCCTGCACCGCCATTCAATATGATCATGGCTGATCATCCAACTCAGGAGCAAAGCCCACGCACTAGAAGGAACTGCAGATGCTGGTTTACACCGAAGATAGACACAGAGTGCTGGAGTAACTCAGCGGGACAGGCAGCATCTCTGGGGAGAAGGGATGGGTGACGTTTCAGGGTTGAGACCCTTCTTCAGACTCCAGAGCTGGAGATGCCGGAATCTCGAGCAAAGATACAAAGTGCTGGAGGAACTCAGCGGGTCAGTCTGAAGAAGGATCCCGACCTGAAAGCTGGACTGTCCATTCCCTCCACAGATGCTGCCTGACCCGCTGAGATACTCCAGCACTCTGTGAAACGTCACCTATCTATGTTCTCCACAGATGCTGCCTGACCCGCTGAGATACTCCAGCACTCTGTGAAACGTCACCTATCTATGTTCTCCACAGATGCTGCCTGACCCGCTGAGATACTCCAGCACTCTGTGAAACGTCACCTATCTATGTTCTCCACAGATGCTGCCTGACCCGCTGAGTTACTCCAGCATGTTGTGTCTCGCTCCAACCCCCAGCGTCTGCAATCTCTAATCTCTCCAATTTAACAGCACAATCCAATTTTTGCACAGAGTAGCTTTTCCTTTGAAAGTTTAAAAACGTTGTCAACGTTTGAAACACAGACGCGACAGTTTTTAAACTTTCGAAGGAAGAGTAACTCTCGGGAAAGTGGGGGTCTCCTTTCACACACATAGGGTGAGAGAGACATGCAGAGAGAGAAAGAGACAGAGAGGAAGAGAGTGGGGGAGAGGGGAGAGAGAGGGAGAGAGAGGGGGTGGGGAGAGAGGGGGTGGGGAGAGAGGGAGAGAGAGGGGGGAGAGAGAGGGGGGAGAGAGGGGGAGAGAGGGGGAGAGAGAGGGGGGGAGAGAGGGGGGAGAGAGGGGGAGAGAGGGGGGAGAGAGATGTGGGAGAGAGAGGGAGGAGAGAGAGGGGGAGCGAGAGGGGGGAGAGAGAGGGGAGAGAGAGAGAGAGGGGTGAGAGAGGGGAGAGAGAGGGGGGGAGAAGGGGGGGAGAGAGAGGGCGGAGAGAGGGGGGAGAGAGAGGGAGAGAGGAGAGAGGGAGGGAGAGAGGGAGAGAGGGGGGAGAGAGGAGGGGAGAGAGGGGGGGGAGAGAGAGGGAGGTGAGAGTGGGAGAGAGAGAGGGGGGGGAGAGGGGGGGGAGAGGGGGGAGAGAGGGGGGAGAGAGGGGGAGAGAAGGGGAGAGAGAGGGGGGGGGAGAATGGGTGAGAGAGAGGGGAGAGAGGAGGAGAGAGGGGGGAGAGGAGGGAGAGAGAGGGGGGAGAGAGGGAGAGAGGGAGAGAGGGAGAGAGGGAGAGGGAGAGAGGGGCCACACAGCGCTGGCGGCGACACTGACCTGTAGCCCGGGACTGGACGCTGCAGGAACGGTCCTGAGTGGGAGAGGCTGGATGTGAATTCATCTCCCCGCCCTCTCTTTATACATCGCCCATAGACCAGCCCCCTCTCTCCCTCTCTCCCCCCGCCTCTCCACACTCGCCCCTTGGCCGCTCGCCAGACACAGACAACTGCAGATGCCCCCATCCCGTCTTCAGCAAAGACACAGAGTGCTGGAGTAACTCAGCGGGACAGGCAGCATCTGTGCAGAAAAGGAACGGGTTGAACAGGTTTCGGGTCGAGACCCTTCTTCAGAGCGAGAGATGCAGGAATCTGCAGATGCAAGCCAAGAGACAAAGTGCTGGAGGAACTCAGCGGGTCAAAAAAGGTCCCGACTTGAAACCTGGACTGTCCATGTTCTCCACAGATGCTGCCTGACCCGCTGAGTTACTCCAGCACTCTGAGTCTAGCTTTGGTGAAACCTACCTACACAAAGTAACTGGAACTGCAGTTCATAGGTTTGGGAATCCCACATTGTAGCGCACCAGTTCCAGAGACAAAGTCCAATGTCCACAATGGGGGTAGAGGTGAATCAGACAGTACCCTCGCTTATGGAAGGACCGCTCAGAAGCCTGATAACAGAGCTGTTCTTTGTAGATTGACGCAAAATGCTGGAGTAACTCAGCGGGACAGGCAGCATCTCTGGAGGGAAGGAATGGGTGACATTTCTGAAGAGGGTCTCGACCCGATGCATCACCCGTTCCTTCTCTCCAGAGATGCTGCCTGTCCCGCTGAGTTACTCCAGCTTTTTATATCTACCTTCGATTGAAACCAACACCGGCAGTTCATTCCTACACAAGCTGTTCCTTTAGTTTAGTTTAGTTTAGTTTTATTTCCTGAGTTTGGTGGAGTGCACTTTCAAGCTTCTGTACCTTCTAAAGGAGGTACCTTATGAAAGGAGACGAGGGGGAACGTCTTTAGCCAGAGGGTGGTGAATCTGTGGAATTCATTGCCCACAGGAGGCTGTGGAGGCCAAGTCAGTGGATGCTTTTAAAGCAGAGATAGATAGGTTGTTGATTAGTACGGGTGTCAGGGGATATGGGGAGAAGGCAGGAGAATGTGGTTGGGAGGGAGAGATAGATCAGCCATGATTGAATGGCGGAGTAGACTTGATGGGCCGAATGACATCATTCTGATCCTATGACTTATGAGCATGAACTTCTGCCCAAAATGGGCGTCACGGTGGTGCAGCGGTAGAGTTGCTGCCTCACAGCGCCAGAGACCCGGGTTCCATCCTGACTACGGGTGCTGTCTGTACAGACAATAGACAATAGACAATAGGTGCAGGAGTAGGCTATTTGGCCCTTCGAGCCAGCACCGCCATTCAATGTGATCATGGCTGATCATCCACAATCAGTACCCCGTTCCTGCCTTCTCCCCATATCCCCTGACTCCGCTATCTTTAAGAGCCCTATCTAGCTCTCTCTTGAAAACAATCCAGAGAACCTGCCTCCACTGAGGCAGTTTGTACGTTCTCCCCGTGACCTGCGTGGGTTTTCTACGGGTGCCCCGGTTTCCTCCCGCACGCCAAAGACGTGCAGGTTAATAAATGTACATTGTCCCTATAGTGTGTGTCGGATGGTGTCAGAGCGCGGGAGGTCGCTGGTCGGCACGGACTCGGTGGGCCCGAAGGGCCTGTTTCCGCGCTGTATTTCTAAACTAAGCTAAACTAAAAAGGGGGGCAGGGAGAAGAAGGAATGACCGGGGTGGGTCAGGGACAAGTCTTTGATTGCGTACGCTGCTTTCCCGAGGCAGCGTGAAGTGTAGATGGAGGCATAACTCTCTCATTACACATCAGCTAAGAACATGCACAGACTAGCCACACTCACATAGTGACCGCACTCCACAGCATTTGTCTGCTGTAATATTGCTCAGGGTGTGTGTGTGTGTGTGTGTGTGTGTGTGTGTGTGTGTGTGTGTGTGTAACCCCAATCATATTATCATGACACATAAAGTGGTCATATATTCATCATCCTTTGGTCTCCACTGTCATACACTGACATGTCGAAGATAGACACAGAGTGCTGGAGTAACTCAGCGGGTCAGGCAGCATCTGTGGAGAACATGGATAGGTGACGTTTCACAGAGTGCTGGAGTAACTCAGCGGGTCAGGCAGCATCTGTGGAGAACATGGATAGGTGATGTGAATTGGCCTCAGACTGAAGAAGGGTCTCCACCTGAAATGTCACCTCCTTCCTTCTCTCCAGAGATGCTGCCCGTCCCATTGAGTTACTCCAGCTTTTTATGTCTATCTTCAGTGTAAACCAGGGGGTGGGAGATTGCAACCTTCGCCCTGTTTCGATGAATGCAATCAACCCGGCGTGCACAATCAAGCAAGATCAAATAGAACTTGTTGTCCTACAACTTTGGGCTGTGCACGCCATACGCAAGAAGGAGAAGAAGTGTAAACCAGCATCTGCAGTTCCTTCCTATACGTATAGCTTAGTTTAGGTAGACAAAAATGTTGGAGAAACTCAGTGGGTGCGGCAGCATCTATGGAGTGAAGGAAATAGGCAACATTTCGGGCCGAAACCCTTCTTCATACTTCTTCATAGTTTAGTTTAGTTTAGTTTAGGTACGTGGATAGGAAAAGTTTAGCAGGGTTTGGGGCAAATGCAGGCAGGTGCGACTATATGGGACTAGTGTAGATGAGGCATGTTGGTCGGTGAGGGCAAGTTGGGCTGAAGGGCCTGTTTCCACACTGTATCACTCTACGCCTTTGTAAGTTTGTTTGTAAGTTTGTTTGAAGTTTTGGAGATACAGCAGGGAAACAGGCCCTTCGGCCCACCGAGTCCGTGCCGACCAGCGATCCCCGCACGCTAACACAATCCTACACACACTATTGACAGTTTTTACCGAAGCCAATTAACCGACAAACCTGTACATTTTTGGGGGTGTGTAGGAGGGGAACCTGAGCACCCGGAGAAAGCCCACGCAGGTCACGGGGAGAACGTGCAAACTCCGTACAGACAGCACCCGCAGTCAGGATGGAACCCGGGTCTCCGCGCTGTGAGGCGGAAGGGCTAGCAATTAGAAAGTTAACTGGAGTGGACACCCACACACTGTGACGAGAAGTGCAGTTCAGAGGGTTGGATTCCTAGGTTATAGTCATCAGTTCCAGAGACAAGGGGCGGAACCACATTGAAACTTTACTGAATAGTGAAAGGCCTGGATAGAGTGGATGTGGAGAGGATGTTTCCACTAGTGGGAGAGTCTAGGACCAGAGGTCACAGCTTCAGAATTAAAGGAATTTCCTTTAGGAAGGAGTTGAGGAGGAATCTCTTTAGTCAGGGGGTGGTGAATCTGTGGAATTCAATGCCACAGACAGCTGTGAAGGCCAAGTCAGTGGATATATTTCAGATGGAGATTCACAGATTCTTGATTCGTCCAGGTGTCAGGAGTTATGGGGAGAAGGCAGGAGAATGGGGTTAGGGGGAGAAGATAGATCAGCCATGATTGAATGCTGGAGCAGACCTGATGGGCCGAATGGCCTAATTAAGCTCCGATGACTTCTGACCAATGTCCACAATGGGGTAGAGGTGAATCGGCCAATACCCTAGACGATGGAAAGTCTGTTCAGAAACCTGATCTGCAGATGCATGGCAGATGCATGGCAGATGCATGGCAGATGCATGGCAGATGCATGGCAGATGCAGTTTAATGCGGATAAATGTGAGGTTATCCACTTAGGTGGCAAAAACAGGAAGGCAGATTATTATCTAAATGGTGTCAAGTTGGGAAAAGGGGAAGTACAACGGGATCTGGGGGTCCTTGTTCATCAGCCTATGAAAATAAGCATGCAGGTACAGCGGGCAGTGAAGAAAGCGAATGGCATGTTGGCCTTCATAACAAGAGAAGTTGAGTATTAGAGCAAGGAGGTCCCTCTGCAGTTGTACAGGGCCCTAGAGAGACCACATCTGGGGTATTGTGTACAGTTTTGGTCCCCTAATTTGAGGAAGGACATTCTTGCTATTGAGGGAGTGCAGCGTAGGTTCACAAGGTTAATTCCCGGGATGGCGGGACTGTCATATGCTGAGAGAATGGAGCGGCTGGGCTTGTACACTCTGGAGTTTAGAAGGATGAGAGGATATCTTATTGAAACGTGTAAGATTGTTAAGCGTTTGGACACGCTAGAGGCAGGAAACATGTTCCCGTTGTTGGGTGAGTCCAGAACCAGGGGCCACAGTTTAAGAATAAGGGGTAAGCCATTTAGAACGGAGATGAGGAAACACTTTTTCACACAGAGAGTGGTGAGTGTGTGGAATTCTCTGCCTCAGGGCGGTGGAGGCCGGTTCTCTGGATACTTTCAAGAGAGAGCTAGATAGGGCTCTTAAAAATAGCGGACAATAGACAATAGGTGCAGGAGTAGGCCATTCGGCCCTTCGAGCCAGCACCGCCATTCAATGTGATCATGGCTGATCATCCCCAATCTGTACCCCATTCCTGCCTTCTCCCCATATCCCCTGACTCCACTATTTTTAAGAGCTCTTTAAGAGTCAGGGGATATATGGGGAAAAGGCGCGAACAGGGTACCGATTGTGGATGATCAGCCATGATCTATTGTCTATAACAGAGGGGAAGGTGCAGTTCAGTTCAATACATTTTCCTGGTTGGATTTGTGCATTTTCAAGTATCTGTACCGTACATCTCAGAAGCCGGATGTCTCCGCAGTGAGTCACGTCTTGGGCCAGGCTTTGCCCTGAGGCAGAGCACAGACAAATGACCGTCTGGGCTGCAGTGAGAGAGGGCTGATTAGCGGTGGAGTCAACCGGCTAGTATAGGCTAGATGCACGATTCCAGAGTATCCTGCTCAGTAGAGGAGTCAAGAGTCAAGAGTGTCTTATTGTCATGTGTCGCAGATAGAACAATGACATGAGTCAGCATGGATTTACGAAGGGGAAGTCATGCTTGACTAATCTTCTGGAATTGTTTGAGGATGTAACGAGGAAAATGGACAAGGGAGAGCCAGTGGATGCAGTGTACCTGGACTTTCAGAAAGCATTTGATAAGGTCCCTCATAGGAGGTTAGTGGGAAAAATTAGGGCACATGGTATTGGGGGTAGAGTGCTGACATGGATAGAGAAGTGGTTGGTAGACAGGAAGCAAAGAGTAGTGATTAACGGGTCCCTTTCAGAATGGCAGGCAGTGACTAGTGGGGCACCGCAAGGCTCGGTGCTGGGACCGCAGCTATTTACAATATACATCAATGATTTGGATGAAGGGATTCAAAGTAACATTAGCAAATTTGCAGATGACACAAAGCTGGGTGGCAGTGTGAACTGCGAGGAGGATGCTATGAGAATGCAGGGTGACTTGGACAGGTTGGGGGAGTGGGCAGATGCATGGCAGATGAAGTTTAATGTGGATAAATGTGAGGTTATCCACTTTGGCGGCAAAAACAGGAAGGCAGATTACTATCTAAATGGCGTCAAGTTGGGAAAAGGGGAAGTACAATGGGATCTGGGGGTCCTTGTTCATTAGTCTATGAAAGTAAGCATGCAGGTACAGCAGGCAGTGAAGAAAGTGAATGGCATGTTGGCCTTTATAACAAGAGGATTTGAGTATAGGAGCAAAGAGGTCTTTCTGCAGTTGTACAGAGCCCTGGTGAGACCACACCTGGAGTATTGTGTGCAGTTTTGGTCCCCTAATTTGAGGAAGGACATTCTTGCTATTGAGGGAGTGCAGCGCAGGTTCACAAGGCTAATTCCCGGGATGACGGGACTGTCATATGCTGAGAGAATGGGCTTGTGCACTCTGGAGTTTAGAAGGTTGAGAGGGGATCTCATTGAAACATATAAGATTGTTAAGGGTTTGGACACGCTAGAGGCAGGAAACATGTTCCCGATGTTGGGGGAGTCCAGAACCAGGGGCCACAGTTTAAGAATAAGGGCTAAGCCATTTAGAACGGAGACGAGGAAACACTTTTTCTCACAGAGAATTGTGAGTCTGTGGAATTCTCTGCCTCAGAGGGCGGTGGAGGCAGATTCACTGGATGCTTTCAATAGAGGGCTAGATAGGGCTCTTAAAGATAGCGGAGTCAGGGGATATGGGGAGTTGGCAGGAACGGGGTACTGATTGGGCATGATCAGCCATGATCAGATTGAATGGCGGTGCTGGCTCGAAGTGCTGAATGGCCTACTCCTACACCTATTGTCTATTGTCTATTGTATATTATATCTGAGGGGAATTCTGCGGTGTAAAGAGAAGAATAAAAGGCTGTGGAAGTATTATTAATTTCTTTTGGATTGCTTGTTATGTTTTGGTGTGTGTCTCTTATCTGAGGAATAAGTCGTGATGCGGCTGGTGAGCCATAAGCCGGCTCACCTTGTCACCATATTCGTAACAGAGACCACGAGTTCTGAGAATTAGTTGTTCTGTTTGGTTAGTAGATAGAAGATTGAATTTTGCTTGTAAATCAGCACGGCTTTTATATAATTCAGCAGTGGGTGCTTCAGTGTATTGCCTGTCCAGGACCAAGATGGATTGTGACAGGGTTTGCATTTCCTTCTTACGTTCTTTATCAGCGTATGAGGTATAAGATATGATTTGACCTCTCAAGTAAGCTTTTAAAGTTTCCCAAAGTAAAGAGCATGATCCTAACTCGGTTTTATTAGTCTCAAGGAATGTGTCTATGTTAGCCGATACAACCTTGTAAACCTACGCTGGGCTCCCTCAATAGCAAGAATGTCCTTCCTCAAATTAGGGAACCAAAACTGCACACAATACTCCAGGTGTGGTCTCACTAGTGCTCAGTAACCATATAACCATATAACCATATAACAATTACAGCACGGAAACAGGCCATCTCGACCCTTCTAGTCCGTGCCGAACACGTATTCTCCCCTAGTCCCATATACCTGCGCTCAGACCATAACCCTCCATTCCTTTCCCGACCATATAACTATCCAATTTATTTTTAAATGATAAAAACGAACCTGCCTCCACCACCTTCACTGGAAGCTCAATCCACACAGCCACCACTCTCTGAGTAAAGAAGTTCCCCCTCATGTTACCCCTAAACTTCAGTCCCTTAATTCTCAAGTCATGTCCCCTTGTTTGAATCTTCCCTACTCTCAGTGGGAAAAGCTTATCCACGTCAACTCTGTCGATCCCTCTCATCATTTTAAAGACCTCTATCAAGTCCCCCCTTAACCTTCTGCGCTCCAAAGAATAAAGCCCTAACTTGTTCAACTGCAGAAGGACCTCTTTGCTCCTATATTCGATTCCTCTTGTTATAAAGGCCAACATGCCATTCACTTTCTTCACTGCCTGCTGTACTTGTATTTATTTATTTATTTTTGTTTACACAAATGTTGTTTACCTCACAGGACGGTTGATGCATAATGAACGAGTGCATTCGGGACCATCTGACATGTTGTGGATATGTACGGGCCTGCTCCTTGGAAGAATGCAGAGGTATTGGTGTCAAAGTGTGCATCTGTATTTGTGGTATGTTGTATTGTGAACAAATCAGCCGCCATGGTGTGTTCAGGGAGGGTGGGTGAGGGTAACTTTGTTGTGATATATAAAAAAACAAAATGGAGGGAAATGTAATGCATTACGTCAGCTGTATTGTATCTTTCCTTCAAGTAAAATATTTATTATAAAAGAATATGTAAACATAGTCCACTGTAGACAATATGATCAAAGAGAAAAACAATTCTGTGCGTGTGTGCGTGTGCGTGTGTGTGCGTGTGCGTGTGTGCGTGTGTGCGTGTGTGCGTGTGTGTGTGTGTGTGCGTGTGCGTGTGTGTGTGTGTGCGTGTGTGCGTGTGTGTGTGTGTGTGCGTGTGCGTGTGTGTGTGTGTGCGTGTGGGTGTGTGTGTGTGTGCGTGTGTGCGTGTGTGTGCGTGTGTGTGTGTGTGTGTGTGTGTGTGTGTGTGTGTGTGTGTGTGTGTGTGTGTGTACCGGGCTCCTCCAACATCGGGAACATGTTTCCTGCCTCTAGCGTGTCCAAACCCTTAATAATCTTCTATGTTTCAATAAGATATCCTCTCATCCTTCTAAACTCCAGAGTGTACAAGCCCAGTCGATCCATTCTCTCAGCATATGACAGTCCCGCCATCCTGGGAATTAACCTTGTAAACCTACGCTGCACTCCCTCAATAGCAAGAATGTCCTTCCTCAAATTAGGGGACCAAAACTGCACACAATACTCCAGGTGTGGTCTCACTAGGGCTCTGTGACTCAATGACGGGTTCGGGCTGAACGAGCTACGAGGCAGCGGGCACTACCAGCAGCGCCACACTGATATAATTGTCTTTATTTATACATGGACAATGTCTAACTTTACCCCAAGATGTTGGCAGAACAGTAATATCATGATGGGGTGTGACAGTGAATGCTTATCGGAGCGGAACAATGAATCCCCACATCCTTCAGATATGACCCTTGTACCAACTCAGGAAGTGTCCCCACACTAAATAAATAATTGCTGGTTTTATGTTCATTTAAGTTCATAAGTGATAGGAACTGAATGAAACTAAACCAAAAGAAGGACAGCTTCTCAAAAAGAAGGACAGCTTCTTCCCCTCTGTTATTGAGGGAGTGCAGCGTAGGTTTACCAGGTTAATTCCCGGGATGGCGGGACTGTCATATGCTGAGAGAATGGAGCGGCTGGGCTTGTACACACGGTAGTTTAGAAGCATGAGAGGGATTTATTGAAACATATAAGATTATTAAGGGTTTGGACACGCTTGAGGCAGGAAACAAGTTCCCGATGTTGGGGGGGGGGGGGGGGGGGTCCAGAACCAGGGGCCACAGTTTAAGAACAAGGGGGTAAACCATTTAGAATGGAGACGAGGAAACACTTTTTCTCACAGAGAGTTGTGAGTCTGTGGAATTCTCTGCCTCAGAGGGCGGTGGAGGCCGGTTCTCTGGATACTTTCAAGAGAGAGCTAGATAGGGCTCTTAAAGATAGCCGAGACAGGGGATATGGGGAGAAGGCAGGAACGGGGTACTGATTGGGAATGGTCAGCCTTGATCACATTGAATGGCGGTGCTGACTCGAAGGACCAAATGGCCTACTCCTGCACCTATTGTCTATTGTCATCAGGCTTCTGAACGGTCCTTCCATAAGCCCGGGTATATGTCCGATTCACCTCTACCCCATTGCAGACATTGGTCATAAGATTATGTGCTAGGAGCAGAATCCACCAAGTCTACTCCGCCATTCAATCATGGCTGATCTATCTCTCCCTCCTAACCCCATTCTCCTGCCTTCTCCCCATAGCCTCTGACACCCGTACTAATCAAGAATCTATCTTTCTCGGCCTTAAAACTTTCTTGGCCTCTACAGCCTTCTGACTAACCTCCGACTGACTAAAGAAATTCCTCCTAATATCCTTCCTAAAGTCCTTTTTTTCTGAGGCTCTGCCCTCTGGTCCCAGACTCTCCCACTAGTGGAAACATCCTCTCCACATCCACTCTATCCAGTCCATTCACTATTCAACTGATTGAGCTTGATGGAGGTCAGCATCAGAACCCGGGTTCCATCCTGACTACGGGTGCTGTCTGTACGGAGTTTGTACGTTCTCCCCGTGACCTGCGTGGGTTTTCTCCGGGTGCTCCGGTTTCCTCCCACACGTATAGGTTTGTGGGTTAATTGGCTTGGTGTAAGTGCAAAAAGTTGTGACCACTGCCCAGTCCATCGCCGGCTCTGACCTCCCCACCGTTGAAGGGATCTATCGCAGTCGCTGCCTCAAAAAGGCAGCCAACATCATCAAAGACCCACACCATCCTGGCCATACGCTCATCTCACCATTGCCATCAGGAAGAAGGTACAGGAGCCTGAAGACTGTAACATCCAGGTTCAGGAACAGCTACTTCCCCACAGCCATCAGGCTATTAAACACGACAACGAATAAGCTCTGAGCTCTGAACTGCAAAAGTCTATTATTATTGCACTATATTTGTTATTTATAGTTTTGTTTTTTTTCCCTTTTCCCCCGTTATTTAAGGTAGACAATAGACAATAGACAATAGGTGCAGGAGTAGGCCATTCGGCCCTTCGAGCCAGCACCGCCATTCAAGGTGATTATGGCTGATCATCCCCAATCAGTACCCCGTTCCTGCCTTCTCCTCATATCCCCTGACTCCGCTGTTTTTAAGAGCCCTATCTAGCTCTCTGTTGAAAGCATCCAGAGAACCTGCCTCCACCGCCCTCTGAGGCAGAGAATTCCACAGACAGTCTGGACCATGATCTGTCGTGGACCAACCACATGGAAGTAATGGCCAAGAAGACACCAACTCCTCTACTTCCTGACGAGACTGAGGAATTCCAACATGTCTCCAGTAACTCGGACAAACTTCTACTGATGCACCATAGACAGCTCTGTCCAACACCGCAATAAATTACAGAGAATTGTGGATGTAGCCCAGTCCATCACACAGACCACACTCCCCACCATTGTAGATGTAGCCCAGTCCATCACACAGACCACACTCCCCACCATTGTAGATGTAGCCCAGTCCATCACACAGACCACACTCCCCACCATTGTAGATGTAGCCCAGTCCATCACACAGACCACACTCCCCACCATTGTAGATGTAGCCCAGTCCATCACACAGGCCACACTCCCCACCATTGTAGATGTAGCCCAGTCCATCACACAGACCACACTCCCCACCATTGTAGATGTAGCCCAGTCCATCACACAGACCGCACTCCCCAGCAGCATAATCAAGGACCAGTCTCACCCCAGTCACTCCCTCTTCTCCCCTCTCCCATCATGCAAGAGGTGCCGAAGAGTGAAAACACTGAGTTACTCCAGCACTCTGTCAAATGTCACCTGTCCATGTTCTCCACAGATGCTGCCTGACCCGCTGAGTTACTTCTGGAGTAGAAGGATGGGCGATCTTTCGGGTGAGAACCCTTCTTCAGACTCAGGGTCCGTGAAGTGGCTTAGTCACCGGTGGGCGGGGAGGGGAGCTGGGGGAATAAGATGGAATGTCGTCTGATGAAGGGTTCCGACCCGAAATGTCACCCACCCTTGTGTGTGTGTGTGTTTGTGTCTATGTTCATGTTAGTGTGTGTGCGCGTGCGCATGCGTGCCCGTTTGTGTGGCTGTATGCGTGCCCGTGTGCGTCTGTGTCTGTCCTCTGGTCCTCGATTCCCCTACTCTGGGCAAGAGACTCTGTGCGACTACCCAATCTATTCCTCTCATGATTTTGTACACCCCTATAAGATCATCCCTCATCCTCCTGCGCTCCAGGGAATAGAGTCCCAGCCTGTTCAACCTCTCCCTGTAGCTCACACCCTGGAGCGTAATATTCTTATTCCAGATATATATGTCGCAATGGAGATGGTGAATCAGGACAAACTCATGTGTGGCGTGGCACTGGGGCCGTGCACACCCAGAAACACACAGGGAAGTGAGAGTGAGATTAACACACGCTCTCCAAAGCTGTTCTTAAAGGTACACATGCTCATATGCACGCACACACACACACACACACGCTCATATACATGCACACACTCATATACGCATACACACACACTTATATACACACACACACACACACAGACTAACACACAGACAGACAGACACACACACAAACAAACTCGCACACGCACACGCACACGCACACGCACACGCACACGCACACACACACACGCACACACTCGCAAACGCACACACACACTCTGGCACACGCACACACACACTCTGGCACACGCATATGCAGGCGCACATGCACACACAGACTAACACAAAATCACACTCACACACGCTCAATACCATTAACACACACACAGATTAACACTTAAGGGCCTGTCTCACGAGCATGCAACTCCATGCGCCAAGGGCCGGTCCCAGTACCAGCATGTGCCTGCATGCGGCGAGCGGGATCTAAAGGGCCGGTCCCACGAACATGCGCCTGCATGCGGTGAGCGCGATCAAACCAGAAGCGGGGGCCGCGCGGAGGTCGAGTGAGTGACATGAAGTTCGAGCGAAGTCCGCGGGAAGTTCGCGCGTGACGTACGGCGTCGAGGCGGTGCGTACGGCCTCAATGCGGCTGCGGGCCGGCAGGCCGTTGCCGCGCGGAATTTTTAATCACGGTCAGTTTTTCGGAGCCCCGCGCGATATCGGGACTAGCTCCGCACAACTCCATAGGGCTCCGGCGATTGAAGTGGGACCGGCCCCGCAAGGCCGTACGGCTCAAGTGACAACGTTAGGTCGCGTTTGGGGGTGCGGGGTGTGGGGGGGTGGGGAATGGTGGATGGGGGGTGAGGGTGGGGTGGGGGTTGGGATGGGGGTTGGGTGTTGAGGGTGGGGTGGGGGTTGGGGGTGCGGGATGTGGGGGGGTGGGGAATGGTGGATAGGGGGTGAGGTGGGGTGGGGGTTGGGATGGGGGTTGGGTGTTGAGGGTGGGGTGGGGGTTGGGGGGGGTGGGGGATGGAGGGTGGGGGATGGGGGTGCGGGGTGTGTGGGGGGGGTGGGCCTGACAAATTATCTCACTTTCTCCTCCACTCCATACACACGGCACGTTGGCGCAACGGTAGAGTTGCTGTCTTACAGCGAATGCAGTGCCGGAGACCCAGGTTCGATCCCGACTACGGGTGCTGTCTGTACGAAGTTTGCACGTTCTCCCCGTGACCTGCTGTGGATGATCTTCGGTTTTGGCTACTGATTGGGGATGATCAGCCATGATGGCGGTGCTGGCTCGAAGGGCCGAATGGCCTACTCCTGCACCCATTGTCTATTGTCTCCCACACTCCAAAGACGTGCAGGTTTGTAGGTTAATTGACTTGGTATGAATGTAAATTGTCCCTAGTGTGTAGGATAGTGTTGAACCACAATAGCGGGGATCGCTGGTCGGCGCGGACCCGATGGGCTGAAGGACCTGTTCTTGGAGGCTCCAGTGACTTGGCCTCCACTGCCCTCTGTGGCAGGGAATTCCACAAATTCACAACTCTCTGGGTGAAAACGTTTTTTCTCACCTCAGTCTTAAATGACCTCCCCTTTATTCTAAGACTGTGACCCCTAGATCTGGACTCGCCCAACATTGGGAACATTTTTCCTGCAACTAGCTTGTCCTGTCCTTTTATAATTTTATATGTTTCTACAAGATAACCCCCTCATCCTTCTAAACTCCAGTGAATACAAGCCTAGTCTTTTCAATCTTTCCTCATATGACAGTTAGATAGAGCTCTAGGGGCTAGTGGAATCAAGGGATATGGGGAGAAGGCAGGCACGGGTTATTGATTGGGGACGATCAGCCATGATCATAATGAATGGCGGTGCTGGCTCGAAGGGCCGAATGGCCTCCTCCTGCACCTATTTTCTATGTTTCTATGCTGTATCACTCTCGGGCTCTATGTTTTAAGATAAATTGAGAAGTGAATCTTGAACAGTGAACTCCGGAAACAACTGGAACAGCTTGGTGAGCGGACCATTAACTTGGAAATATTCCTTGCCATCAGAAAGATATCTCACTGTTTCCTGTTGATTACAAAATATCCAAAATAAACCTATATTTAAAACAGAAATTGCTGCCTTTTGCTGATCAGGCAGCAGCTATGGAAAGAGAAACTGAGTTAACCTTTTCGGTCATTGGGTGGCACGCCGCGGAAACAGGCCCTTCGGCCCAACCTGCCCACACCGGCTAACATGTCCCATCTACGCTGGACCCACCTGCCTGCGGTTGGCCCAATCCCTCCAAACCTGTCCTATCCATGTACCTATCTAATTGTTTCTTAAAAAATATTCACAGTCTCGACTATCTCCTCCGGCAGCTTGTTCCATACACCCAACACCCTCTGTGTGAAAAAGTTACCCCTCGGATTCCTTCACCTTGAACATATGTCCTATGGTCCTCGATTACCCTACTCTGGGCAAGAGACATAGAAACATAGAAAATAGGTGCAGGAGTAGGCCATTCGGCCCTTCGAGCCTGCACCGCCATTCAATATGATCATGGCTGATCATCCAAATCAATATCCCATACCTGCCTTCTCTCCATACCCCTTGACCCCTTTAGCCACAAGGGCCACATCTAACTCCCTCTTAAATATAGCCAATGAACTGGCCTCAACTACCTTCTGTAGCAGAGAATTCCACAGATTCACCACTCTCTGAGTAAAAAATGATTTTCTCATCTCGGTCCTAAAAGACTTCCCTCTTATTCTTAAACTGTGTCCCCTTGTTCTGGACTTCCCCAACATCGGGAATAATCTTCCTGCATTCAGCCTGTCCAACCCCCTAAGAATTTTGTAAGTTTCTATAAGATTCCCCCTCAATCTTCTAAATTCTAGCGTGTACAAGCCGAGTCTATCCAATCTTTCTTCATATGAAAGTCCTGCCATCCCAGGAATCATTCTGGTGAACCTTCTCTGTATTCCCTCTATGGCAAGAATGTCTTTCCTCAGATTAGGAGACCAAAACTGTACGCAATACTCCAGGTGTGGTCTCACCAAGACCCTGTACAACTGCAGTAGAACCTCCCTGCTCCTATACTCAAATCCTTTTGCTATGAATGCTAACATACCATTCGCTTTCTTCACTGCCTGCGGCACCTGCATGCCTACTTTCAATGACTGGTGTACCATGACACCCAGGTCTCGTTGCATCTCCCCTTTTCCTAATCGGCCACCATTCAGATATTAGTCTACTTTCCTGTTCTTGCCACCAAAGTGGATAACCTCACATTTATCCACATTATACTGCATCTAACATACATTTGCCCACTCACCCAACCTATCCAAGTCACCTTCCAGCCTCCTAGCATCCTCCTCACAGCTAACACTGCCCCCCAGCTTCGTGTAATCCGCAAACTTGGAGATGTTGCATTCAATTCCCTCATCCAGATCATTAATATATATTGTAAATAGCTGGGGTCCCAGCACTGAGCCTTGCGGTACCCCACTAGTCACTGCCTGCCATTGTGAAAAGGACCCATTTACTCCTACTCTTTGCTTCCTGTCTGCCAGCCAGTTCTCTATCTACATCAATACTGAACCCCCAATACCGTGTGCTTTAGGTTTGCATACTAATCTCATATGTGGGACCTTGTCGAAAGCCTTCTGAAAGTCCAGATATAACACATCCACTGGTTCTCATTTATCCACTCTACTAGTTACATCCTCGAAAAATTCTATAAGATTCGTCAGGCATGATTTACCTTTCATAAATCCATGCTGACTTTGTCCAATGAATTCACCACTTTCCAAATGTGCTGCTATCCCATCTATAATAACTGACTCCAGCATTTTCCCCACTGCCGATGTTAGACTAACTGGTCTGTAATTCCCCGTTTTCTCTCTCCCTCACTTTTTAAAAAGTGGGGTTACATTAGCTACCCTCCAATCCTCAGGAACTACTCCAGAATCTAAAGAGTTTTGAAAAATTATCACTAATGCATCCACTATTTCAGCGGCTACTTCCTTCAGTATTCTGGGATGCAACATATCTGGCCCTGGGGATTTATCGGCCTTTAATCCATTCAATTTACCTAACACCACTTCCCGGCTAACCTGGATTTCACTCAGTTCCTCCATCTCATTTAACCCCCGGTCCCTTGCTATTTCCGGCAGATTATTTATGTCTTCCTTAGTGAAGACAGAACCAAAGTAGTTTTTCAGTTGGTCTGCCATGTCCTTGTTCCCCATGATCAATTCGCCTGTTTCTGACTGCAAGGGACCTACATTAGTTTTAACTAATCTTTTCCTCTTCACATATCTATAAAAACTTTTGCAGTCAGTTTTTATGTTCCCTGCCAGTTTTCTTTCATAATCTATTTTCCCTTTCCTAATTAAGCCATTTGTCCTCCTCTGCTCAACTCTGAATTTCTCCCAGTCCCCTGGTAGGCTGCTTTTTCTGGCTAATTTGTATGCTTCATCTTTTGTTTTGATACTATCCCTTATTTCCCTTGTTATCCACCGATGCACTACCTTCCCTGATTTATTCTTCTGCCAAACTGGGATGAACAATTGTTGTAATTCATCAATGCAGTCTTTAAATGCCTTCCATTGCATATCCACCGTCAACCCTTTAAGAATCAATTGCCAGTCTATCTTGGCCAATTCACGTCTCATACCATCAAAGTTACCTTTCTTTAGGTTCAGGACCCTTGTTTCTGAATTAACAATGTCACTCTCCATCCTAATGAAGAACTCAACCATATTATGGTCACTCTTTCCCAAGGGGCCATGCACAACAAGACTGCTAACTAACCCTTCCTCATTACTCAATACCCAGTCTAGAATAGCCTGCTCTCTCGTTGGTTCTACATGTTGGTTTAGAAAACTATCCCGCATACATTCCAAGAAATCCTCTTCCTCAGCACCCCTGCCAATTTGATTCACCCAATCTATATGTAGATTGAAGTCACCCATTATAACTGTTTTACCTTTGTTGCACGCATTTCTAATTTCCTGTTTGATGCCAACCCCAACTCCACTACTACTGTTAGGTGGCCTGTACACAACTCCCACTTGCGTTTTCTGCCCCTTAGTGTTTCGCAGCTCTACCCATATCGATTCCACATCCTCCAAGCTAATGTCCTTCCTTTCTATTGCGTTAATCTCCTCTCTAACCAGCAACGCTACCCTACCTCCCTTTCCTTTATGTCTATCCGTCCTGAATATTGAATATCCCTGGATGTTCAGCTCCCAGCCTTGGTCACCCTGGAGCCATGTCTCCGTGATCCCAACTATATCATAATCATTAATAGCTATCTGTACATTCAACTCATCCACCTTATTACGAATGCTCCTTGCATTGAAACACAAAGCCTTCAGGCTTGTTTTTACAACACCCTTACCCCTTATACAATTATGTTTATACAAAAGTGGCCCTTTTTGATTTTTACCCTGGATTTGTCTGCCTGTCACTTTTACTTTTCACCTTGCTACCTAATGCTTCTACCCTCATTTTACACCCCCCTGCCTCTCTGCTCTTGTACCCATCCCCCTGCCACATTAGTTTAAATCCTCCCCGACAGCACTAGCAAGCACTCCCCCAAGGACATTGGTTCCATTCCAGCCCAGGTGCAGACCGTCCTGTTTGTACTGGTCCCACCTCCCCTAGAACTGGTTCCAATGCCCTAGAAATTTGAATCCCTCCCCCTTGCACCATTTTTCAAGCCACGTATTCATCTGCAATATCCTCCTATTTCTAATCTAACTAGATGACTCTGTGCATCTACCCAATCAATTCCCCTCTTGATTTTATACACCTCTATAAGATCTCCCCTCATCCTCCTGCGCTCCATGGAATAGAGACCCAGCCTACTCAACCTCTCCCTATAGCTCAGACCCTCGAGTCCTGGCAACATCCTCGTAAATCTTTTCTGAACCCTTTCAAGCTTGACAATATCTTTCCTATAACACGGTGCCCAGAACTGAAAACAATATTCTAAATATGGTCTCACCAACGTCTTATGCAACTGCAACATGACCTCCCAACTTCTATACTCAATACTCTGACTGACGAAGGCCAAAGTACCAAAAGCCTTGTTGACCACCTTATCTACCTGCGACTCGACCTTCAAGGAACCATGCACCTGTACTCCTAGATCCCTCTGCTCTACAACACTACCCAGAGGCCGACCATTCACTGTGTAGGTCCTGCCCTTGTTCGACGTCCCAAAATGCAACACCTCACTCTTCTCTGTATTAAATTCCATCAACCATTCCTCCGCCCACCTGGCCAATCGATCCAGATCCTGCTGCAATCTTTCACAACCATCTTCACTATCTGCAAAACCACTCACTTTTGTATCATCAGCAAACTTGCTAATCTTGCCCTGTATGTTCTCATCCAAATCATTGATGTAGATGACAAACAGTAACGGGCCCAGCACTGAACCATGAGGCACACCACTAGTCACAGGCCTCCAGTCTGAGAAGCAACCTTCCACCATCACCCTCTGCTTCCTTCCATGGTCCCAATTTACTATCCATTCAGCTACAATATCTCTCCTTGGATCCCATGCGATCGAACCTTCCAGAGCAGCCTACCATGCAGAACCTTGTCGAGCGCCTTACTGAAGTCCATGTACACAACATCTACAGCTCTGCCCTCATCAACCTTTATGGTCACGTCTTCAAAAAATCAATCAGATTTGTGAGACACGACCTCCCACGTACAAAACCAGGCTGACTATCCCTAATCAGCCCTTGCCCATCCAAATGCCTGTATATCCTATCCCTCAGAATACTCTCCAGTAACTTACCAACTACAGATGTTAAGCTCACCGGCCTATAGTTCCTAGCATTTCCCTATAAAAACATAGACATAGAAAATAGGTGCAGTAGGCCATTCAGCCCTTCGAGCCAGCACGTTCAATATGGTCACGGCCGATCATCCAAAATCAGTACCCCATTCTGGCTTTTCCCCCCATATCCCTTGATTCCCTTCACTAAAGGCTCAGTCCTAAATGGCCTACCCCATATTCTTAAACTGTGACCCCTGGTTCTGGACACCCCCAACATCAAAAACATTTTCCTGCATCTACCCTGTCCAATCCTCTCAGAATTTTATATGTTTCTATAAGATACCCTCTCATCTTTCTAAATTCCAGTGAATACAAGCCCAGTCGATCCATTCTTAACCTGCATGCTTACTTTCGGGGGGCATGAACATTGAATTCTCCCAATTTTGTTAGTCCTGTCTCCTCCCCTTCCTCAGTCCCCCTGCTGTCTCCTCCCATCCCCCAGCCTTCGGGCTCCTCCTCCTTTTTCCTTTCTTGTCCCCGCCCCCCCCCCCCCACCCCCCGATCAGTCTGAAGAACGGCTTGGGCCCGAAACGTTGCCTATTTCCTTCGCTCCATAGATGCTGCTGCACCCGCTGAGTTTCTCCAGCTTTTTTGTGTACCTTCTGCTTACTTTCAGTGACTGATGTACAAGGACACCCAGGTCTCGTTGCTCCTCCCCTTCTCCTAATCTGACACCATTCAGATAATAATCTGCCGTCCTGTTCTTGCCAACAAAGTGGACAACATAACATTTATCCACATTATACTGCATCTGCCATGCATCTGCCCACTCACCCAACCTGTCCAAGTCACCCTGCAGCCTCATAGCATCCTCCTCGCAGCTCTCACTGCCACCCAGCTTTGTGTCATCCGCAAATTTAGAGATGTTGCATTTAATTCCCTCGTCTAAATCGTTAATATATATTGTAAATAACTGGGGTCCCAGCACCGAGCCTTGCGGCACCCCACTAGTCACTGCCTGCCATTCTGAAAAGGACCCGTTAATTCCTACTCTTTGTTTCCTGTCTGCCAGCCAGTTCCCTATCCATGTCAATGCCCTACCCTCAATACCGTGTGCTCTAATTTTGCACACTAATCTCTTGTGTGGGATCTTGTCAACGGCTTTTTGAAACTCCAGATACACCACATCCGCTGGCTCTCCCTTGTCCATTCTACTTGTTACATCCTCAAAAAATTCCAGTAGATTAGTCAAGCATAATTTCCCCTTCATAAATCCATGCTGACTTTGACCGATCCTGTCACTGCTTTCCAAATGTGCTGCTATAACATCTTTAATAATCGACTCCAGCATCTTCCCCACTACCGATGTAAGGCTAACTGGTCTATAATAGTAAGATTAAACGAGAACTTACCAGTTTGAAGTTTGATCTGTATTTTATGAGGAGTTACGATGAGGGATTACGTGAAGAACCCGCTCAGTGCGCAGGCGCGGCATACTTCCAAGCAGCGGTGTGGAATCACAGATAGACACAGTTATTTGAAGTAAACATAGTAAAGATAAGGAGACATCAATTTATTAGTTTGATCCATATAATGAGGGTGGGAGCGGAGGGCACGTAATCCCTCATCGTAACTCCTCATAAAATACAGATCAAACTTCAAACTGGTAAGTTCTCGTTTAATCTTACTATTTTACTTCGGAGTCACGTGAGTGACTACGTGAAGATTTCAAAGCTCTGTGATTTCAAACCGTGTAACAGTTTCATTTCACTCACTGCCGAAGTTCTTGAGGGAGGAAGTGTTATCGTAATCAACCAATGAGTCTATTTGTAGAAAAACACAATGGTATTTTTTAAACAATAACAACAAAGAATTAAGTTGCTCCCCTGGGCTTAAATTAAATATTTGCAGTTCGTAAATCTTTACTGCAAATAAACCAGGTTTTGCCAACGGCTTATTATAAAATTTCTGAACGGTCTTTTCCCCCCCACCATCCTGCTGTAGCCAGGATGTGGTCTATAGGCATGTCCATTCTTTAGCCGTCGACATGGATGCTGCCCTGGTGGAATAAAATTTGTACATGTTAGTGTTTATCCCAGCAGTTTCTAGCACCTGCTTGAGCCATCTCGCAATGGTTTGGCTCGTCACCCGACCATTAGGTTTTTGTGACTGACCCACAAGGCTTTTCATCTCCCTCGAATATTTTGGTTGTGTCTATGTAGGATAGTAGGTGGGTCATGGCACATAACCGTGGTTCTGGTGGGTAAGCCACGACTGGATTAGGTGTTCCTGGTCTGCTCTGTTTGATCAGTCGCTGGATAACGACAGATCTGGTCTGGAGCTGTGATCATGTTGTCCAGTCGCAATAGGTGTAGTGACTGGACCCTCTGAACGGATACAAGTGCCATCAACATGAGCGTCTTTAGTATAACTTGCTCGAGGCCGGGGGATCTGGCTGGTGGCCATTCCCTGAGATATGTCAGGACCACACTGATATCCCAAATATGGGTATACCTGGGCTTAGGGCTTGATATTGTAAATGCCCTTCATCAGTTTTACCACCAGTGGATGGGATCCCATCGCCTGTTGTCCTGGCGCTGGTTTGAGATAAGCAGAAAGAGCACTCTGCGCTGTGTTGATGGCACTGTAGCTGATCCCTACATCGTGGTGTAGATAGGCCAGGAACTCCAGTATGTTGGTGGCTGTAGCTGTTGCGTATGTTGTCCCTGTTTCCTGGCAGTACTTCTCCCTTTTTTGATGCTGGTTAAGTACTGCCTCTTGGTGGATGTTCGAAGGGATGCCGACATGGTGATGGTTTGTTTGGACAATCCCAGTTCCAGGTAAGGTCTGTTCAAACTTGCAACCCAGGCGTTTAATTTTCTCATGGCATGGGTGTTTAGCTTACCTGGTAGGTAAGTAGCTGATAGCCAAATATGTCTTTCGACACACCATTGCCAAATCATGTTGACCAATTTGTCGCATGACAATGATTTTATGCCACCCATATGGTTAATATAAGCCATCACCGTAGTATTTATCAATTTGTAACCGAACATGCAAGTGCTGCATATTAGATACATATGCTTTTAAACCATAAAAGGCGCCCAACATCTCTAGATAGTTAATGCCCAGTGTAAGTAGTAATGATGACTCTAGGTTAGTCCATCTACCACCTGTGCTGGATATGGAGTTAGTCGCTCCCCAGCCTTGAGCACTGGCATCTGTTTTAGTAACTAAAGTAGGGTTAGTGATAAAGATAGGGCTGAAACTATGCCAAACGTTTTCTGCCCACCACTGTAGCTCTGATATTGCTTCAGTGGGTAAGTTCATGACACGATCATAGTGACCTGTATGTCGTTTTATTGCCTGTACCTTTGCTCTCTGTAAATTTTTTGATAGTGCAAAGGTCCGAATTGTGTAGCCGGAAATGCTGCTACCATTTCCCCAATTACTCTTGCTACTTGTCGAATAGTTGGTCGCTCGTTGACCATTAAATTGTTGCATGATTGTGCTAATTCAACCATTTTTGCCTTTGGCAAGGTAACAGTCATCTGGACTGAGTTAATAGTGAAGCCCAGGTAGTCCATGATAGTGGATGGCTTCAACTTAGATTTATCTGGATGTAGGACGAACCCCAGAGTTTCGAGGAGCTGTTTTGTAGCTGATACTGCTGCCACAGCCAATTCCATCATTTTCCCTGCTATCAGAATATCATCCAGATATGCCATGACAATATGTTTTTGTTTTCTTAGTATTGCCATGGCTGGGTTCAATATTTTGGTGAATAATCTTGGGGCTGAAGTTAGCCCATAGGGCAATGCTTTGTACCATCCAGATAAATTTTAGGTATCTGCGATGATCCTTGTATATGGGTACTAGATAGTAAGCATCTTTAAGATAAATGCTTGCCATGAAGTGTCCTTTGGAATTCAGTTGTTTGGCAGTAACATATGTCTCCATTTTGAAATGTATATACTTAACAAATTTGTTTAGTGATGTTAAGTCAATGATGATGCGACAGCCACCATCTTTTTTGGTTTTAGTGAATATATTCGATACAAATTCCAAAGGTTCATGTTTGGTCTTTTCGATGACCCGCTTTGTGATAAGTCTCACCAGTTCAGCTTGTCCCTCACGTTTCTCTTTGACGGAGGGAGAAATACCCTTTGGGGCCATTGTTGAACTGGCGGCGTTTTTTCTGACATGAATTGTATTTTATATCCACTATGCTTCAAACCGGTGCAATCTACCTCCTGTTAGTATTAAGCCTCCACCTCACAAAAGTTGATAGGAACCAGACCCACCTACCTCCATGGTTACGGGTATTTCCTCTGATTCCCTTTGGTCGGACGAGGCTTGCGAGGTGTCTGATGTGGCGTGTTTGTTGGGGGTTGGCGCATTTTCCATGGGGTCCGCTCTGGGCCCTGGTCTAAAAAAGACTTACGGTGAAAGTAAGCGGACCCCGAGATTTCACCAGTGTTGAATGGCGGATGTTTACTGGTGGATGCGGCGGGGTGCTGCCACTTGGTGGTGTGTGTTTTCAGTTTGCTCGTTTTATACCCTGCCTTCCCGAAGAGCAGCCTGTCTGGCTCATCGGCTGGTGTTTTACACAGCCCGGCAAATCGAGGACTGATGGCAGGTTTGATGATTTCTTTCCATAGATTATTAATTTCAAACTGCGTGTTACACAACAACGCGAGTGTATCCTGTTGATTGGTGGTCATCTCGGTGTTGTTTATAGAACGAGCAAACGAAGTGATGCCTGCTGTCAATAGTCGGAGTATCCGCTGCAGCTTTAGCTCGTGGTGCCGGATGGTTGCCCCAATGTGTCCCCAGATTTGGCTGTTCACCGCTGGTACTTTTCTCCGGCGCCGTATAGGTATCTAAAGCTTCATTAATCACCTGCTCCTGCAGAGCTCTGTTGGAAAGGTGATTGATACTTGCCGCTAGTTTGGCCTCTAGCGGTTCCCCTGCATGGGGTTTTGACACGTAGCGGCCCACTACACCAAGCAGCTGTTCCTGCTCCTGCACCCCCTGCATACTCCCGAAATCTTCAGCCATAACCCCTTGTTCTGGACCAGCCCAGTCCTGGTCCCCAAAGCTATCCTCTGGAAAGGAGGATGCAATGGACAGTGCAGGAGGCACTGTAGAGGGAGTGCCTGGCCTCCCTCTGCAAGAGCTCCCCTCCCGGGGTGCACCTTGCTGGAGCACCTGCTCCAAGAGCCGCTCCATGCGGCTCAGGCGGCTGTCCCTCCCCCTCCTGGGTGGAGAGACGTCCCCGTCCGACGAGTCGGATGCCACCGGCCGGTTGCTCTTCCGTTTGGCTTTGCCTCCAGCCCGCTGTTCAGGCGTTAGCGGAGCTGGACTCGGCTCGGTGTCGGGGATAGCGGAACGCCCGGACAGCGCTCCTACCGCCTGTTGCTGCCCCCCCTTCTCCTCTTGCGGAGTTGGACGGGGGGCAGATTTCTTCGAAAGTCTTGTCTTGAGTGTGGACATTCTGCAAGAGAAGACAGCCGGCTCTTCATCGGTATCGAAGGAAAGCCGGCTTCTGTTCACTTACCTGACAGTCTGTCTTTGAAATTGCAGCGGAGCGTTTGACTTCCGCTGCTGCCGCTGTTGCACTGCTGGCGTAATGTCGCGCCTGCGCACTGAGCGGGTTCTTCACGTAGTCACTCACGTGACTCCGAAGTAAAATTCCCTGTTTTCCCTCTCCCTCCTTTCTTAAAAAGTGGGATTACATTGGCTACCCTCCAGTCCACAGGAACTGATCCAGAGTCGAGAGAACATTGGAAAATGATCATCAATGCGTCCACGATTTCCAGAGCCACCACCTTGAGTACTCTGGGATGCAGACCATCAGGCCCTGGGGATTTATCTGCCTTCAGTCCCAACAGTTTACCTAACACCATTTCCTGACTAATGTGGATTTCCTTCAGTTCCTCCTTCCCACTAGATCCTCAGTCCCCTAGTATTTCTGGGAGATTGTTTGTGTCTTCATTAGTGAAGACAGAACCAAAGTACTCATTTAACTGTTCTGCCATTTCCTTGTTTCCCATTATAATGTCACCCGCCTCTGACTCTAAGGGACTTACATTCTACTAATCTTTTCCTTTTTACATATCTAAAGAAACATTTACAGTCAGTTTTTATATTCCCCGCAAGCTTTCTTTCATGCTCTATTTCCCCCCTCTTAATTAACCCCTTTGTCCTCCTCTGTTGAGTTCTACATTTCTCCCAGTCAATAGACAATAGACAATAGGTGCAGAAGTAGGCCATTCGGCCCTTCGAGCCAGCACCGCCATTCAATGTGATCCTGGCTGATCATCCCCAATCAGTACCCCGTTCCTGCCTTCTCCCCATATCCCCTGACTCCGCTGTTTTTAAGAGCCCTATCTAGCTCTCTCTTGAAAGCATCCAGAGAACCGGCCTCCACCGCCCTCTGAGGCAGAGAATTCCACAGACTCACCACCCTCTGTGTGAAAATGTGTTTCCTCGTCTCCGTTCTAAATGGCTTACGACTTATTCTTAAACTGTGGCCCCTGGTTATGGACTCCCCCAATATCGGGAACATGTTTCCTGCCTCTTTGGAGTGTGGGAGGAAACCGGAGCACCCGGATAAAACTCACGGGGTCACAGGGAGAACGTGCAAACTCCGTACAGACAGCACCCGTAGTCAGGATGGAACCCAGGTCTCTGGCGCTGTGAGGCAGCAACTCTATCGCTGCGCCACCGTGCCGTGCAAGTCAAGTCTCTGGGAAGAAACTCCTTCTCAACCTCTCCGTTCTCACCGCATGGCAACGGAGGCGTTTGCCTGACCGTAGCAGCTGGAACAGTCCGTTGCAGGGGTGGAAGGGGTCTCTCATGATATTGTTGGCTCTGGAGTTACACCTCCTGATGTATAGTTCCTGCAGGGGGGCAAGTGAAGTTCCCGTAGTGCGTTCGGCCGAACGCACTACTCTCTGCAGAGCCTTCTTGTCCTTGGCAGAGCAATTCCCAAACCAGATGGTAATGTTCCCGGACAAGATGCTTTCCACCGTCGCTGCGTAGAAGCACTGGAGGATCCTCGGAGACACTCTGAATTTCCTCAATTGCCTGAGGTGGTAAAGGCGCTGCCTTGCCTTACTCACGAGTGCTGCGGCGTGTGATGTCCATGTCATATCCTCGGAGATGTGGACTCCCAGATATTTAAAACAGTTCACCCTATCCACAGGATCCCCATTTATCCTCAATGGAGTGTACGTCCTCGGATGATGTGCCCTCCTAAAGTCCATGATCAGCTCCTTCGTTTTTTTGATGTTCAAGAGGAGGCTGTTATCCTGGCACCAGAGTGCTAGACCAGCCACCTCCTCCCGGTAGGCCTTCTCATCGTTGTCTGAGATCAGGCCCACCACCACAGTGTCATCAGCAAACTTAATTAATGAGTTGGAGCTGAACCTTGCCACACAGTCATGTGTGTACAGGGAGTACAATAGGGGGCTGAGGACGCAACCCTGGGGCGATCCTGTGCTCAGGGTGAGGGACTTCGATGTATTCCCTCCCATCTTGACTACCTGGGGCCTGGCGGTGAGAAAGTCCAGGACCCAGGCACACAGGGAGGTGTTGAGCCCCAATTCCATTAGCTTCCCGGCCAGTCTGGTGGGGACTATCGTGTTGAAGGTCCGTGTGGGGATGGGAAGTGAGGGTTGGGGCAGTGTAGATGGGACATGGTGGTTAGCATGGGCGAGTTGGGCCGAAGGGCCGGTTTCCATGCTCTGGAGGACAATAGTGTAGATGGGAAATGTTCAGTTCAGTTTAGTTTATTGTCACGTGTACCGAGGAACAGTGAAAAGCCTTTGTTGCATGCTAACCAGTCAGCGGAAAGACAGTACATGATTACAATCGAGCCGTTCACAGTGTACAGATACAGGATAAAGGGAATAACGTTTAATGCAAGGTAAAGCCAGCAAAGTCCGATCAAGGATAGTCCGAGGGTCACCAATGAGGTAGATAGTAGTTCAGGACTGCTCTCTGGTTGGTGGTAGGATGGTTCAGTTGCCTGATAACAGCTGGGAAGGAACTGTCCCTGAATCTGGAGGTGTGCGTTTTCACACTTCTGTACCTCTTGCCCGATGGGAGAGGGGGAGAAGAGGGAGTGGCCGGGGGCGCGACTGGTCCTTGATGATGCTGCTGGCCTTGCCGAGGCAACGTGAGGTGTAGATGGGAGTCGATGGAAGGGAGGTTGGTTTGTGTGATGGTCTGGGCTGCGTCCACAATTCGCTGCAGTTTCCCGCTGGTCTTGGATGGAACTGTTCCCAAACCGTGCTGTGATGCATCCCGATATAATGCTTTCTATGGGTAAGCTGGGCCTGTCTCCATGCAGTATGTCTCTATGTCTCTCCGAGCCAGTCAGCCTCAGTCCAAATGACAGAGTATCCCCTGAGGCAGTCATAACCAGGGCAAAGAAACATCATCACTTATATTTACCAATCCCCATCTTTCAATGTGCTTTCAGTCCAATATATCAGTGGTGCGTGACAGGGCAGGAGATTGGAAATCGGAGATGGCCTTCCATCTCAAGTGAACAGCTCACTAACGTAACCATTTCTCTAACAGAATATACCAGCTTCTTTTCTCTGGTGGGTCATAGAGTCACAGAGTGATACAGTGTAGAAACGGGCCCTTCAGGACCACCAGGGGGCGCCGGGGAGATGGCCGCCCTGCCGGCAGTCTGTTCGTTTATCCATCCTTGTTGTTGGAATGGAGTGGCTGGGCTTGTACACTCTGGAGTTTAGAAGGATGAGAGGGTATCTCATTGAAACATATAAGATTGTTAAGGGCTTGGACACGCTAGAGGCAGGAAACATGTTCCCGGTGTTGGGGTAGTCTTGAACCAGGGGCCACAGTTTAAGAATAAGGAGTAAGCCATTACGAACGGAGACGAGGAAACACTTTTTCTCACAGAGAGTGGTGAGTCTGTGGAATTCTCTGCCTCAGAGGGCGGTGGAGGCCGGTTCTCTGGATACTTTCAAGAGAGAGCTAGACAGAGCTCTTAAAGATAGCGGAGTCAGGCCATATGGGGAGAAGGCAGGAATGGGGTACTGATTGGGGATGATCAGCCATGATCACATTGAATGGCGGTGCTGGCTCGAAGGGCCAAATGGCCTCCTCCTGCACCTATTGTCTATTGTCTATTGTTATTTTTTAGTGTGTTAAAAGTTTGTTTGAATGTTCTTCAGTTGGTTTTATGTGGGGGGGAGGGGATCGGGGGAAACTTTTTTTTCAGGTTCTTACCTTCCCGGAGATGTGATCAATTTTCGGATCACATTCTCCGGGCTCTGCGGCCTACCATCGCTGGAGCTGGAGGCATCCTCGGACTGTCGTGAGCCCCACCGCGGGGCACGGACTTATCATCGGAGCGGATCCCTTGCCTGAGATTGCTCCCACCGCGGCCTGCGGACTTACCAACAAGGGCTCGCAGTCTCGGGAGAGGCTAGTCGGGGAGCTCAAACGCCGCAGAAGGTTCGACCAGCCCCGACGCGAGGTTCGATCACCCGGCGTGGGGGAGCTGACATCCCCCCGATGCGGGAGCTGAACGCCTCGATGTGGAGGGCCCGCATGCCGCCGGCTACGGGAGTCAAGATCGTCCCATCAACGGGGTCTCGATGCCCACGAACAAGGAAGAACTAAGGGAAGGACTTGAACTTTATTTCGCCTTCCATCACAGTGAGGAATGTGTAGGAGTCACTGTGGTGGATGTTCATGTTAAAATGTGTTTTTGAGTCTGTTGCTTTTTATTTGTATGACTGACCTGGACAATGAAATTCCTTGTATGTTGCAAAACATACTTGGCGAATAAAGTGTGATTCTGATTCTGATTCTGATTCTGATTCAGCCCAACTTGCCAACACCGGCCCACAATGTCGCAGCTACACCAGTCCCACCTGCCCGCGTTTGGCCCATATCCCTTCCAAACCCGTCCCATCCATGTCTAACTAGTTTTTTCTTAAACGTTAGGATAGTCCCATGAGCAGCCTCAACTACCTCCTCTGGCAGCTCGTTCCATACAGTGGCGCAGCGGTAGAGTTGCTGCCTCACAGCGCCAGAGACCTGGGATTCCATCCTGACCACGGGCGCTGCCTGCACGGAGTTTGTATGTTCTGCCCGTGACCTGCGTGGGTTTTCTCTGAGATATTCGGTTTCCTCCCACACACACACACACACATACACACAAAGACGTGCAGGTTTGTCGGCTACTTTGGTTTCTTTAAATTATAAATTGCCCCCAGTGTGTGTAGGATAGTGTTAGTGTGCGGGGATCGCTGGTCGGTGCGGACTCGGTGGGCCGAAGGGCCTGTTGCCGCGCAGTATCTCTAAACTAAACTAAATATAATAACCCCATATTGCTATAGAGTCATAGAGCGATACAGCATGGAAACAGGCCATTCGGCCCAACCTATGCCATCTAGGTCTCGATTCCCCTACTCTTGGCAAGAGACTCTGTGCGTCTACCCGATCTATTCCTCTCATGATTTTATACACCTCTACAAGATCACCCCTCATCCTCCTGCGCTCTAAGGAATAGAGACCCAGCCTGCTCAACCTCTCCCTGTAGCTCAGGCCCTCGAGTCCTGGCAACATCCTCGTAAATCTTCTCTGCATCCTATCCAGCTTGACACCTTTTTTTAGTATCGTTTAGAAATACAGAGTGGAAACAGGCCCTTCGGCCCACCTAGTCCGTGCCGATCAGCGACCCCCCCCCCCCCCCCCCCCCCCCCCTCGCACACTAACACTATCCTACACACACTAGGGGCCCAATTTAAAATTTTACCAAAGCCAATTAACCTTCAAACCTGCACGTCTTTGGAGTGTGGGAGGAAACCGGAGCACCCGGAGAAAACCCACGCAGGTCACGGGGAGAACGTGCAAACACCGTACGGACAGCACCCGTAGTCCGGATGGAACCCGGGTTTCTGGCGCTGTGAGGCGGCAACTCTTCCGATGGGCCACTGTGCCGGCTCCTGTATTCCAAGAGACTTTATTAACTAAATGAATTCACCGCGGGCTTGGACAGAAGCCAGCAACTATTTTCTGCATCAACTTTCTTTACTGATTGAGGTCAGGGCTGCAAGTTATGCAAATACTCAGTGTTCAGAAAGGTTCAAAGAACATCTAACTCTCCAAGGTTCTGCATAATTAGCGTTGGTTAATTAAGCAAAGTCAGGATGGATACGGGGAACACAGACACTGTAGATAGACAATAGACAATAGACAATAGGTGCAGGAGTAGGCCAGTCGGCCCTTCGAGCCAGCACCGCCATTCAATGTGATCATGGCTGATCATCCACAATCAGTACCCCGTTCCTGCCTTCTCCCCATATCCCCTGACTCCGCAATCTTTCCGAGCCTATCTAGCTCTCTCTTGAAAGCATCCAGAGAACCGGCCTCCACCGCCCTCTGAGGCAGAGAATTCCACAGACTCACAACTCTCTGTGTGAAAAAGTGTTTCCTTGTCTCCGGTCTAAGTGGCTTACTCCTTATTCATAAACTTATTCATATTCATATTCATAAACTTCTCCCCATTTCACAGAGTGCTGGAGTAACTCAGCGGGTCAGGCAGCATCTGTGGAGAACATGGATAGGTGACGTTTCACAGAGTGCTGGAGTAACTCAGCGGGTCAGGCAGCATCTGTGGAGAATACAATACAATACAATACAATACAATTCAATTTATTGTCATTTGGACCCCTTGAGGTCCAAACGAAATGTCGTTTCTGCAGCCATACATTACAAACAAATAGACCCAAGACACAACATAATTTACATAAACATCCATCACATTGCTGTGATGGAAGGCCAAAAAAACTTATCTCTACACTGCACTCTCCCCCCCGATGTCAGAGTCAAGTCAAAGTCAAAGCCCCCGGCGGGCGATGGCGATTGTCCCGCAGCCATTAAAGCCACGCCGGGTGATGTAAGGTCGCGCACCGGGTTCTTGATGTTAGAGCCCCCGGCGTGCGCTCGCAGAGTCCCGCGGCCATTCCAAGCCGCGCGGGGCGATGGTGTAAGGCCCCGCTCCAGGAGCTCTTCAACCCCGCAACTCGGGCGGGAGAAGTCGCCGTTGCGGAAGCCCCGAAAAGCGGTCTCCCAGCAGGGACCGGCGGGCTCCCGGTGCCGCCCGCCAAACCCGCAGTTGCAGCCACCGAATCTCCGGAGGTCGTGTCGCAGCAGCGTCCACCACAGCTCCACCCGCTCTGGACTCGGCCAGCTCCGCGACGGTGAGGTGAGTAGTCGGCACCACAGCCCCCGGTCTCCCTGTTGGAGGCCGCTCCTCGTTGCAGCCCCAACGACAACGGAGACCCGACAAAGAAAAGGTCGGGTCTCCCGTGCAGTGAGAGATTTAAAAGTTATCCCCACCCCCCCCACACCACCCCCACCCCCCCCCCACACACATACCCCAACAAAAATAACAAAAACTACATAAAAACATAAGACATAAAATAATAAAAACGCAGACGGACTGCAGAGGCCGCTGCTGACGAGAGTCGCGCCGCCCACCGAACATGGATAGGTGACGACTGTACATCGTCCAGGGAGGACAGTGCCAGTGTAAGGGATGATCGTTGGTCAGCAGAGACCCAGTGGCCAAAGCGCCTGTTTCCACACTGTATCTCTAAAGTCCAAAAGGACGAACCTTTAGAAAAAGAGATGAGGAGGAATTTCTTTAGTCAGAGGGTGGTGAATCTGTGGAATTCATTGCCACAGATGGCTGTGGAGGCCAGGTCAATGGGTATTTGTAAAGCAGAGGTTTAATTGGGTGTCTAGGGTTAGGGGAAAGCAGGAAAATGGGGTTGAGAGGGGAAAATAGATCAGCCATGGTGGAGTAGACTTTACATGTTGACAAAGCCCTTAACGGGCTTGCCCCCACCTACATCAAACGTCTGCTTCCCCACCACACCACCTCCAGGTCCCTCGGATCGGCCGACTTGGGGTTACTGAACATCCCGCGGTCTAGGCATAAGCTCAGGGGTGACCGTGCCTTTGCGGTTGCAGCTCCTAGACTGTGGAACAACATCCCCCTTCCCATCAGAACTGCCCCCTCCATCGACTCCTTTAAGTCGAGACTTAAAACTCATCTTTACTCTCAAGCCTTTCTTGACGTCCTCTGAGGGAGGGCTATATGTATGTATTTATGTATGTACTTAATCTATGAACCAATGTTGTATAACGTTAGTACCTCCACCAATGTAAAGCACTTTGGTCAACGAGAGTTGTTTTTTAAATGTGTTATAGAAATAAAAGTGACTTGGCTTGGCTTGGCTTGATGGTCTGAATGTCCTTATTCCGCTCCTATGTCTTATGGTTTTATGATCTCATTTCTTTCACAATGATAGTGGTAGACATCTAGAACTTGCTACCAGAGGAGGTGGTGGGATCAGATACAACAATTATGTTTAAGAGGCGTTTCGATAGTTAGGTTCATGTTTATTCCTGTCACCGGGCGAGTGGGCAGGTGCTATAGACCTGCACGGGAAGGTAGACGCTCCCGCCCCCACGAGTCTCGGGCAGATGGGGCTCGTCAGCCTGGGAAGGCAGTCCATCTAGGAGAGGGAAAACTCTGATTTAAAACCTCCACTGCCTTGTGGCCATATCCAGTCATGGAAAAGGCTCCAGGAGTAAACCTCAAGAAAAATCCGGAGTCGGAGCCCCTAAGGCAGTTCGTCGTTGTCTACAACCTCGCTCTGGCAGCTCCTGCGACGGCGCTGGTGCCAAACTGTAACAGCCCTGCTGTTCCTTTGGATCGATCAGCGACGTGGAGAGGGGGGACGTGCTGCATGGGCAACAGCCTGTCCTCCATATGACATCGCCCAGGCTTGCATCTGACCACACATCACCCATGGTCAGTCAATGACCGAGAGGGAGGCCTACTACTACTGAGGTACAGTGAAAAGATTTGTTTTTGCATGCGATCCAGTCAGATCATGAGAGGAATAGATCGGGTAGACGCACAGAGTCTCTTGCACAGAGTAGGGGAATCGAGGACCAGAGGACATAGGTTCAAGGTGAAGGGGAAAAGATTTCATAGGAATCTGAGGGGTAACTTTTTTCACACAGAGGGTTATGGGTGTAAGCTGCCAGAGGAGGTGGTTGAGGCAGGGGCTATCCCAACGTTTAAGAGACAGTTAGACAGGTTTGGAGGGATATGGGCCAAACACGGGCAGGTGGGACTAGTGCAGCTGGGACATGTTGGCCGGTGTGGGCAAGTTGGGCCGAAGGGCCTGTTTCCACACTGTATCACCCTATTACTATGCATAAACACAAAACAGACCAAACTCAAGCATATTTGACAAGGTTCCTCCTGGTAGGCTGCTCTGGAAGGTTAGATCGCATGGAATCCAAGGAGAGATAGCTGAATGGATAGAAAATTGGCTTCAGTTTAGAGCACGGAAACAGGCCCTTCGGCCCACTGGGTCCGCGCCGACAAGCGATCCCCGCACACACTAACACCATCCTACACACACTCGGGACAATTTTTACATTTACCAAGCTAATTAACCTACAAACCTGCACGTCTTTGGAGTGTGGGAGGAAACCGAAGATCTCGGAGAAAACCCACGCAGGCCATGGGGAGGGAACGTACAAACTCCATACAGACAGCACCCGTAGTCGGATCAAACCCGGGTCTCCGGCGTTGCGTTCGCTGTAAGGCAGCAACTCTACCGCTGCACCACCGTGACTCCATGGAAGGAAGCAGAGGGCGATGGTGGAAGGTTGCTTCTTGGACTGGAGGCCTGTGACTAGTGGTGTGCCTCAGGGTTCGGTGCTGGGCCCTTACTGTTGTGGTTCATGATCAACAATTTGCATGAGAAGGTACGTGGCATGATTAACAAGTCTGCAGATGGCAGTGAAGTGGATGGGATTATAGATAGTGAAGCTGGGGCAATTTGAGGAAGGACATTCTTGCTATTGAGGGAGTGCAGCTTCGGTTCACCAGGTTAATTCCCGGGATGGCGGGACTGTCATATGCTGGGCTTGTACACTCTGGAGTTTAGAAGGATGAGAGGGTATCTCATTGAAACATTTAAGATTATTAAGGGTTTGGACACGCTAGAGGCAGGAAACATGTTCCCGATGTTGGGGGAGTCCAGAACCAGGGGCCACAGTTTAAGAATAAGGAGTAAGCCATTTAGAACGGAGACAAGGAAACACCTTTTCTCCCAGAGAGTTGTGAGTTCTGGTAAACCTCCTCTGCACCCTCTCCAAAGCCCCACATGCTTCCTGTAATGGGGGCGACCAGAACTGCACGCAACACTCCAGATGCGGAAATCCTTTTCACCTGTGAGAAAACACTTTTTCTCACAGAGAGTGGTGAATCTGTGGAATTCTCTGCCTCAGAGGGCGGTGGAGGCCGGTTCTCTGGATGCTTTCAAGAGAGAGTTGGATAGAGCTCTTAAAAATAGCGGAGTCAGGGGATATGGGGAGAAGGCAGGAACGGGGTACTGATTGGGGATGATCAGCCATGATCACATTGAATGGCGGTGCTGGCTCGAAGGGCCCTACACCTATTATCTATTGTCTATTGTCTATTGTTTAAGAAAGAACTGCAGATGCTGGAAAAATCGAAGGTAGAGAAAAAATGCTGGAGAAACTCAGCGAGTGAGGCAGCATCTATGGAGCGAAGGAATAGGCGACGTGTCCTTCTCTCCATAGATGCTGCCTCACCCGCTGAGTTTCTCCAGCATTTTTCCTCGGCCGATGATTTCATCTTGAAATTGGCCTGTAATTTACCGAGAGATATATTTGTTATATAATCTCTCGCAGCAGATTTTGTAAAACACAGCCACTGAGGGGCTGGCAGCTGGTTAACACATCCAACACAGTCTCGCAGTGAGTCATGCCATCACACAAAAGGTATTCTTCATAATGTCACAAACGCAGCC